>NC_088400.1:16710710-16715710 GCF_034236695.1 Oncorhynchus nerka | reverse complement strand
CACACATGCGGAAATCATCCGTTCACCTACTCTGTGTCTCACAAAGACACGGTGGTTAGACCCAAAAATCTCATATTTGGACTCATCAGACCAAAGTACAGATTTCCACCCGTCTAATGTCCATTGCTTATGTTTCTTGGCCCAAGCAAGTCTATTCTTCTTTTTGATGTCCTTTAGTAGTGCTTTCTTTGTAACAATTCAACCACAAATGCCTGATTCACGCAGTCGCCTTTGAACAGTTGATTTTGAGATGTGTCTGTTACTTGAACTCTGTGAAGCATTTATTTGGGCTGCAATTTCTGAGGCTGGTAACTCTAATGAACTTATCCTCTGCAGAATACGTAACTGTGGTTACCTCTTGCTTATTTGAGCTGTTCTTGCCATAATATGGACTTGGTCTTTTAGCAAATGGTGCTATTTTCTGTATACCACCCCTACCTTGTCACAACACAACTGATTGGCTCAAACGTATTTAGAAGGAAAGAAATTCCACAAATTAACTTCTAACAAGGCACACCTGTTAATTGAAATGCATTCCAGGTGACTACCTCATGATGCTGGTTGAGAGAATACCAAGAGTGTGCAAAGCTGGGTTCAAGGCAAAGGGTGGTGTGAGGGAGTGCGTAACTGGCGGCAGGGAAGTCAGGCGCAGGAGAGCAAAACTGGGTAATCAACGGAGCAGTTTTATTCATAAAACCACCGGAAACCAGAACAATAAACAAATTGGTACAAAACCCGTCGCGCACCAGAGAAAACGTGCACATGCACTTACAATAAACAATTCCACACAAAGACATGGGGGGAACAGAGGGTTGAATACACAACATGTAATGGGGGATATTGAGACCAGGTGTGTGAGAAGACAAGACAAAACAAATGGAATATGAAAAGTGGATTGATGATGGCTAGAAGACTGGTGAAGCCGACTGCCGAGCGCCGCCCGAACAAGGAGAGGAACCGACTTCGGAGGAAGCCGTGACAGGTGGCTACTTTGAAGAATCTCAAATATAAAATATATTTGTTTAACACTTTTTTGGTTACTACATCATTCCATGTGTGTTATTTCATACTTTTGATGTCTTCACTATTATTTTACAGTGTCAAAATAGTCAAAATAAAGAAAATCCCTTGAATGATGTATCCAAACTTTTGACTGGTACTCTATAATTAAGCGTTAAGGCCCAAAATGGCGTGGTGTTTTGCCAATTTACCACTGCGCAGGGCCATTCTTAAGCATGATGCAAAGCGGCGGTTTATTGGCCATATATCATGAACCCCCGAGGTGCCTTATTGCTCTTATAAACTGGTTACCAACCTAATTCAAGTAGTAAAAATAAATATTTTGCCATAACCATGTCATATGGTCTGATAAACCACGGCATTCAGCCAATCAGTATTCAGGGCTTAAACCACCCAGTTTATAATTGAGTCTGTTCCAGCCTCATACACTCAGTGCACAAAACATTAGGAACATCTGCTCTTTCCATGACATATACTGATTAGGTGAATCCAGGTGAAAGCTATGATCCCTTATTGATGTCAAATGTTAAATCCACATCAATCAGTATATATGAAGGGGAGGAAGCATGTTAAGGAAGGATTTTTAATGCAACCGCTGTGTCAGATTTCAAAAAAACTTTACGGAAAAACATACCATGCAATAATCTGAGTACGGCGCTCAGAGACCAAACAAGCCAAAAAGATATCCGCCATATTGTGCAGTCAACAGAAGTCAGAAATAATATTATAAATATTCACTTACCTTTGATGATCTTCATCAGAATGCACACCCAGGAATCCTAGTTACGCAATAAATGTTTGATTTGTTTGATAAAGTTCATCATTTATGTCCAAATAGCTCCTTTTGTTAGGATGTTTGGTAAGTAAATTCAAACGCGCATGAAATCAAGCCAAAACGTCGGACGAAAAGTCCCAAAAGTTATATTACAGGTCGTAGAAACATGTCAAACGAAGTATAGAATCAATCTTTAGGATATTTTTAACATAAATCTTCAATAATGTTCCAACCGGAGAATTCCTTTGTCTGTAGAAAAGCAATGGAACGGAAGCTAACTTTCACATGACCGCGTGTCACTAGCTCTTGGCAATCTGCCAGACACCTGGCTCAATCCCCTCTCATTCAGCCCCACTTCACAGTAGAAGCATCAAACAAGGTTTTAAAGACTGTTGACATCTAGTGGAAGCCTTAGGAAGTGCAACATGACCAATATCCCACTGTATCTTCGAAAACCTACAAACCTCAGATTTCCCACTTCCTGGTTGGATTTTTTTCAGGTTTTTGCCTGCCATATGAATTCTGTTACACACACAGACATCATTCAAAGAGTTTTCGAAACTTCAGAGTGTTTTCTATCCAAGTATACTAATTACATGCATATTCTAGCTTTTACGGCTGAGTAGCAGGCAGTTTACTCTGGGTACCTTATTCATCCAAGCTACTCAATACTGCCCCCCAGTCACCAAGAAGTTAAGCCTTGAGACAATTGAGACATGGATTGTGTACGTGTGCCATTCAGAGTGTGAATGGGCAAGACAAAAAAGTAAGTGTTTTTGAACAGGGTATGGTGGTAGGTGCCAAGTGCACTCGTTTGTATCAAGAACTGCAACACTGCTGGGTTTTTTAAGCTCAATAGGTTCCTGTGTGTATCGAGAATGGTCCACCACCCAAAGGACATCCAGCCAACTTGACACAACTGTGGGAAGCATTGGAGTTAACATGGGCCAGAACGCTTTCGACACCTTGTACAGGTCATGGCTTTAGAATTGAAGGCTGTTCTGAGGGCAAAAGGGTGTGCAACTCAATATTAGGAAGGTGTTCAGTGTAGTTAGTTTCCTTGTTTGTGGAAATGCTGAATGGGCTATTACAACTGATAAGAATATAGTGCTGCAAAATGAGCAAGCAAGTACATCCTCCTCTCAATCAATCAAATGTATTTTTAAAGCCCCTTTTTACATCATCCGATGTCACAAAGTACTCCTTTCTCCTTCTGTCCTTCTCTTTTCTCACCTGACCTATTTTCTAATCCAGGAGGTGTGTGTGATGGAGAGGAAAAGGAAGACATATTTTTTCTGTGTCCTAATTTGATGTTAGCTATTGCTACCCTCACACCTGATCCTCAGCACAGTCCAACACATCACAGTCCAGCACAGTCCAGCACAGTCCAACACAATCCAACACAGTCCAGCCCAGCACAACACAGCCCAACATAGTCTAGCACAGTCCAACCCAGCCCAGCACAACATAGCACAACACAGCCCAGCACAGTCCAACATATCACAGCATAGGACAACACAACCCAACACATCACAGCCCAGCACATCATAGCACAACACAGCCCAACACAGTCCAGCACAGTTCAGCCCAGCCTAGTCCAGCACAGCCCAGCACAGCATAGCCCAAAAAATATTACAGCCCAGCACCACCCAACACAGCCCACACCGCCCAACACAGCCCACACCGCCCAACACAGCCCACACCGCCCAACACAGCCCACACCGCCCAACACAGCCCACACTGCCCAGCACCGCCCACACCGCCCAGCACAGCCCAGCACCACCCAACACAGCCCAACACAGATCACACCGCCCAGCAAGGCCGTACTTACTACTTTTTAGCTACTTTGGAACTACTTAGCATGTTAGCTAACCCTAACGCTAACCCTCACCTTACCCCTAACGTAACCCTAACCTCTATCCCTAACCCCTAGCCTAGCTAACGTTAGCCATCTAGCTAATGTTAGCCACAACAAATTGCAATTTGTAATATATCAGGCGTTTTGCAAATTCGGAACATATTCTAATTGTAATTAATATCATATGAAATGGATGACGGACATCCACAATGCACGATGTAACATATCATACTAATTGGAGTGTCTTGGATTTACATTTTGTATGTTATGTCTAGTCCTGAGACCAGGTTGGCCCAACACAGCACATACAGTAACTTCATTCATCTACTTATCAGGATTAACTGTGTGTGAAGGGTTAACATGCTGCCAGCTTGGCTCAGTCAAACTACTGGGAGGACAGGGGTAAACCCCTATGCAAAGAGAGATGAAAACACACACAGTGATGGGCAGGCTGAAGCTGTGGTGTTGGGGTGCAGCTGTCTCAGAGCGCTGAGGTGAGGCCTTCCACTTCACTGGAGCAGAACAGTGGTCACACAAACACACATGCACACAAAATACACACACACACAAACTGAGCCAGATAGACATCCCCTACTAACCCAGCCACAGTGATGCACTGGTCATTACTTCATTACACACACACACACACACACACACACACACACACACACACACACACACACACACACACACACACACACACACACACACACACACACACACACACACTGCAGAGAGTTCACACGTGTATTTATTTCAGTTTCAGTTGAGCTCAGCACACTTCATCTCTCTCCACCCCAGAGAAGTCTTAAATCAACTCAACTATCCACTTAACAATCACTCTGTTGTAGACAATAGGCACACACACACACACACACACACACACACACACACACACACACACACACACACACACACACACACACACACACACACACACACACACACACACACACACACTAAATCAAAAGGTATTTTCTTTGCTCTGATTGGTAATCTTGTGAACTACAGCTTTGGTCTGAGCTGTTTTAGGATGTTTGTGTGTGTGTTTGTGTGCATGGGTGTATTTGTATGTGTGTGTGTCTTGATGGAGGTTTCCTGGCAAGTGTGTGTGTGTCTTGAGTGAAGAATGTCAAACAGGAAGTGCTCCTCCCGGGTAAATGATGTCATTGCCAGCAGCTTCCTGTTCCAGAAGTTGCATCTCTGCTTCCCTGCATCCCTATCCTCTCTCTCTCTCTCTCTCTCTCTCTCTCTCTCTCTCTCTCTCTCTCTCGGTCCCTCTCTCCCTGTATCCCTATCCCCCCTCTCTCTCTCTCTCTCTCTCTCTCTCTCTGTCACTCTCTCCCT
>NC_088400.1:16540710-16705710 GCF_034236695.1 Oncorhynchus nerka | reverse complement strand
CCTGAACCTATAGGGGAGGGTCCGGGTGGGCATCTACCCTTGGTGGCGGCTCCTGTTCTGGATGCAGCCCCCCCTCCTTACCCTGCTCCCTCCGCTTCTGTGGAACCGGACTGTGGATCATCGCCGGAGGCTCTGGACTGCAGCTCGTCGCTAGAGGCCCCGGCCTGGGGAGCGTCGCTGGAGGTTCCAGACTATGAAATGTTGCCGGAAGCTCTGGACTGGGAACTGTCGCAGGAAGCTCTGGACTGGGAACTGTCGCCGGAAGCTCTGGACTGGGAACTGTCGACAGAAGCTCTGGACTGGGAACTGTCGCCGGAAGCTCTGGACTGTGGAGGCACACTGGAGGCCTGGTGCGTGGTGCCGGCACTGGTGGTACCGGGCTGATGACATGCACCTCAGGGCGAGTGCGGAGAGGAGGCACAGGACGTACTGGACTGTGGATGCGCACTGGAGACCTGATGCGTGGGACCGGTACTGGTGGCACCGGGCTGATGACACGCACCTCAGGGCGAGTGCGGAGAGGAGGCACAGGACATACTGGACTCTGGAGGCGCACTGGAGGTCTAGAGCGCAGAGCTGCTCACTCCAGCCCTGCAAGTGCGGGAAGCTGGCACAGGACGCACTGGGTTGTGAAAGCGCACTGGAGACCTGATGCGTGGGACCGCTACAGGTGGCACCGGGCTGATTACACGCACCTCAGCACGCCCCCTCTGCAGCGCTCTCAATGCCAGCACCTCTCTCCGGATTCTTGCGTCGAGCTCCTCACTCGACTCCCTGACTGTCTCCATGTGCCCCCACCCAAAAAATTATTGGGGTTGCCTCTCGTGTTTACACCGTTGAGCTATCTCCTCGTATCGTCACCGTTGCGCTTTCACTGCCTCTATCTCCTCCTTAGGACGGCGATACTCCACGGCCTGCGTCCAGGGTCCTTTTCCATCCAGGATCTCCTCCCAAGTCCACTCCTCCTGTACATGCTACTTGGTCCATTTTAGGGGGGGATCTTCTGTCACGCTCATCATAATGATGAGACCAAGGCACAGCGTGAGTAGAGTTCCACATCATTTTAATAAACTGAAACTCGCCTAACAAAACAACAAAATACCAAACGAAACGTGAAGCTATACAAATAGTGCTGACAGGCAAATAAACATAGACAAGATCCCACAACTAACAATGGGGAAAATGGCTACCTAAATATGATCGTAAAGGTAATGGAGTGGCCATCACAAAGCCCTGACCTCAATCCTATATAAAATTTGTGGGCAAAACTGAAAAGGTGTGTGCAAGCAAGGAGGCCTACAAACCTGACCCATTTACACCAGCTCTGTCAGGAGGAATGGGCCAAAATTCATCCAATTTATTGTGGGAAGCTTGTGGAAGGCCACCCGAAACGTTTAACCCAAGTTAAACTTTTTAAAGGCAATGCTACCAAATACTAATTGAATGTATGTAAACTTCTGACCCACTGGGAATGTGATGAAAGAAATAAAATCTGAAAGAAATAATTCTATCTACTATTATTCTGACATTTCACATTCTTAAAATTAAGTGGCCATCCTAACTGACCTAAGACAGGGAATTTTTACTAGGATTAAATGTCCGTAATTTTGAGAAACTGAGTTTAAATGTATTTGGCTAAGGTGTATGTAAACTTCCGACTTCAACTATAGTTGTGTGTGTTTCCTGTCTATTGTGAGGTCACCAAATGAAACACACTCAACGTAACTGTCCCTTAAGTGTCCACGGACCATTCCCACTCTCTCAAAGGTGGACATATAGTTTAATTTTCCTATTTTTGGGATTTAGGAGTTCGGCCATGTGAAATCCTATGTTCACTCTGTGGTCTCTCTCTGCATGAAAAGGGGGAGAGAGTCTCTGCCAGGAATTTATGACCTGAGATAACAGAACCTGGGTGTAGGAGAGAGTGAGAGAGGGGGAAGCCACGATCTATACCCAGAAAGGGCCACATCATGACACTACCATAACCTTATACCTCCCTTTCTCTTTAGTTCTGTCCTAGACTGGTGGTCAGAAGTCTTCTTGCTGAAACAGAATGCTGGCTCTGTCTCATGGTGTTGTTTTAGTGCAACATCACACAGCAAGAAGCAATAGATGAGTTCTCTCTAAGACATGGGTAAGGAAGGGTAAGACATGGTAGAGTGATGGGTTCTCTCTAAGACTCAGGTAAGGGTAAGGACGAGTAAGGAAGGGGTAAGACATGAGAGAGTGATGGGTTCTCTCTAAGACTCAGGTAAGGGTAAGGATGAGTAAGGAAGGGTAAGACATGAGAGAGTGATGGGTTCTCTCTAAGACTCAGGTAAGGGTAAGACATGGTAGAGTGATGGGTTCTGTCTAAGACTCAGGTAAGGGTAAGACATGGGAGAGTGATGTGTTCTGTCTAAGACTCAGGTAAGGGTAAGACATGAGAGAGTGATGGGTTCTGTCTAAGACTCAGGTAAGGGTAAGACATGGGAGAGGGATGGGTCCGTGAAAGCCATCATGGAGTGTTTACTCAACTACTCCGAAGACACTCTCAAGACACAATTCAGCGCCCGGCTGTTTAGCAAGGATACTGCAGGAGTCTCTATGGAATCGACAGACCCAAACAAAGGACTGGAGGCACGCGCTCGCTACTGTGCCCGAATCTCGAGAGTTTCATCTGCTAGGCCCTATACACTCTGACATTTTCTTTCAAGAACGTTTACTCTTACATTTTTATTTATTTTATTTTTATTTCACCTTTATTTAACCAGGTAGGCAAGTTGAGAACAAGTTCTCATTTACAATTGCGTCCTGGCCAAGATAAAGCAAAGCAGTTCGACACATACAACGACACAGAGTTACACATGGAGTAAAACAAACATACAGTCAATAATACAGTATAAACAAGTCTATATACAATGTGAGCAAATTAGGTGAGAAGGGAGGTAAAGGCAAAAAAGGCCATGGTGGCAAAGTAAATACAATATAGCAAGTAAAACACTGGAATGGTAGTTTTGCAATGGAAGAATGTGCAAAGTAGAAATAAAAATAATGGGGTGCAAAGGAGCAAAATAAATTAATTAATTAAATACAGTTGGGAAAGAGGTAGTTGTTTGGGCTAAATTATAGGTGGGCTATGTACAGGTGCAGTAATCTGTAAGATGCTCTGACAGTTAGTGCTTAAAGCTAGTGAGGGAGATAAGTGTTTCCAGTTTCAGAGATTTTTGTAGTTCGTTCCAGTCATTGGCAGCAGAGAACTGGAAGGAGAGGCGGCCAAAGAAAGAATTGGTTTTGGGGGTGACTAGAGAGATATACCTGCTGGAGCGTGTGCTACAGGTGGGAGATGCTATGGTGACCAGCGAGCTGAGATAAGGGGGGACTTTACCTAGCAGGGTCTTGTAGATGACATGGAGCCAGTGGGTTTGGCGACGAGTATGAAGCGAGGGCCAGCCAACGAGAGCGTACAGGTCGCAATGGTGGGTAGTATATGGGGCTTTGGTGACCAAACGGATTGCACTGTGATAGACTGCATCCAATTTGTTGAGTAGGGTATTGGAGGCTATTTTGTAAATGACATCGCCAAAGTCGAGGATTGGTAGGATGGTCAGTTTTACAAGGGTATGTTTGGCAGCATGAGTGAAGGATGCTTTGTTGCGAAATAGGAAGCCAATTCTAGATTTAACTTTGGATTGGAGATGTTTGATATGGGTCTGGAAGGAGAGTTTACAGTCTAACCAGACACCTAAGTATTTGTAGTTGTCCACGTATTCTAAGTCAGAGCCGTCCAGAGTAGTGATGTTGGACAGGCGGGTAGGTGCAGGTAGCGATCGGTTGAAGATCATGCATTTAGTTTTACTTGTATTTAAGAGCAATTGGAGGCCACGGAAGGAGAGTTGTATGGTATTGAATCTTGCCTGGAGGGTTGTTAACACAGTGTCCAAAGAAGGGCCGGAAGTATACAGAATGGTGTCGTCTGCGTAGAGGTGGATCAGAGACTCACCAGCAGCAAGAGCGACCTCATTGATGTATACAGAGAAAAGAGTCTGCCTGAGAATTGAACCCTGTGGCACCCCCATAGAGACTGCCAGAGGACCAGACAGCATGCCCTCCGATTTGACACACTGAACTCTGTCTGCAAAGTAATTGGTGAACCAGGCAAGGCAGTCATCCGAAAAACCGAGGCTACTGAGTCTGCCGATAAGAATATGGTGATTGACAGAGTCGAAGGCCTTGGCAAGGTCGATGAAGACGGCTGCACAGTACTGTCTTTTATCGATGGCGGTTATGATATCGTTTAGTACATTGAGTGTGGCTGAGGTGCACCCGTGACCGGCTCGGAAACCAGATTGCACAGCGGAGAAGGTACGGTGGGATTCGAGATGGTCAGTGACCTGTTTGTTGACTTGGCTTTCGTGGACCTTAGATAGGCAGGGCAGGATGGATATAGGTCTGTAAGAAAGAGAAAGTACGGAATGAGTTTACAGGGCCGTGGTGGCATGTATGTCATAAAATGGGCCTGTAGTACCCCTCAGAATGTTTTAGAGATCAAAGGCAGTGAATTAAATTAACAGGAGGGGATGTCGAGACATTTTGTCTACATGTATTGCCTTTAGATTTCCAACACCCTTAGGGTTAGCAGCTTGGGGGGTGTACGATGTAAATGTATAGACCGGGGTGGGGGCACCGGGCGCTGATGAGAAATATCAATGTTTAACCCCAGGGGTCGGTCTAGACATAGTGTATTCTTTCTGGGGTGTTTGAACCACATCCTCTGGGGTGAGATAAAATTCGGATTTGAAAGACCTGTGTGTTAATGAATCGAAAGTGCCCATTTTAAGTGACGCTGTCACACTTTTTGATGTGGGGTAGGCAGATATCTGGACATACTGTATGCATGATAGTGCAAACCTTGGTTTCAAACGATCCCCTACAGAGAGAAAGGGCCTTGAGTGCAGATGCTTGGGCATTGTTGAACACACACCCCTCCCCCTTTGTTTTTGAAACACACACTCCTGCTGGCCCGTCACACGCACACTCACGCACGCACCCTGATTTTCCGTGTCTTTTTTCTTCGCGACAGACCGAGGTGATGATGTAAAATACATTTTCCTATCGTTAAAGTGTGAGATACTGTTTTAAATTCCTTTTATTGAATTCCAAAATATTTAGTACATTTTTTTTAAGACATGTTACAATTAATTACCAAATTTTACTAATATTTAAACATGCATCACGAGTGTTTTATGTAAAAACATTGGAGGCCTACAGTTGTACATCATTACAAACTTTAATAACCAGTAATGTTTATAACATACCATTGTAGGAAAGACCATAAAATAATACTTTTTTTTTTTTAAGACATTGCATTTCTCTGTGACAGACCCTGACCTGAGCGAAAACGAGAAATCCCCTTTCGTTAAAGGGTGATCTACAATTTTAAAAACAATGATTTAATTCAAAATATTTACTACATACATTTTAACACACGTTATAATTGAACATTTGTACTATTTCTTACAGATAAAGGGGCTGGTTAGCCCTGACCATTATCCGTTTCCAATTCACCATCGCAAAGACGCTTGCACGCTCCATCAAAGCTCCGTACGTTTTCACTCCAGGGAAAGATCCTCCTTCTGGCTTGTGAGTCCTGTGTTTGACTCAATGATAACCTCGGCCATCGCCGTAATTGTTCACGATTTTGGAAAATACTGTCCAGCTTATTCATAAGTGTTCTGAATATATGATAATCACGCCATTTAAAACTGAACACAGGCATAAAAATGGTACATCCTTGCATGCTTTGGAAAATGCATATGAACTGACAGATTTCGTCACATTTGCACTATCAAATTGTTCACATGCAAAAATGGTCACTTTGGAGTCAGGGGTATACGCCATTGAAGCGATTCTTAGGGCCATCAGATCACTTCGTCCGCAGACCAGTTCTTCCAACGCATATCTTTGTAGACTTGAAGCGCTCAGGGCCTGTTCAATTTGACACAGTGCGAGTCTTATCTTAAGCCATTCTCTCATCCTTAGTGCTGGAGAAAAACTCTCGGGTTCTGCCCGATAAAGGGGTTTGGGGCCCGCTGTCTGTGAATATCTTAACCGTAGATTCCTCAGGTTGGAATATGTAAGACATATGTCCCTCACTCATACCCAAAACTCCTTTAAAACATTCTGGGGTCTCACGCAAAACATCCTCCAGGCTTTTGTCATTGGGTTCATGACATGAGCCGCATAGCACCCCGAGAATTGGCCAAGGAGACATATTTTTATGTTTAATATTCTGGGCTTTATTTAAAAAATCTTGTTTACTGTTCTGGGGTCGCATGTCTTGTTCTGGACTTGTATTTATAATGCGTCTGCCACAGCCAATACCCCGGACATTCCTGCTTCATTAGATAACAACCATAAGGGCAATACAACTGGGGGGGGGCCATACTCTTTCAAAAGTTCAAACACAGACCACCCCCAGTTCAACCAGGTCCCTAGACATCAATCAGCATGACAACTTCAAAGGAATAGATACAATATAGATATAAAATAACACACCCTCTAACACGTGACAACAGGAACAGGATGTCCTGGCCAGATGCCCATATTTGGGCATGTACGCGTCATCTGAACATTGGGTCATAAATCAACATTTTGACCCATGCCGTCTACTTTATTCTCTCTTGTGTGTGAAGGTGTGACAGAGTGTGTATGTGTGTGACCGTGTGTGTGTGTGGGGGGGGGGGTGACAGAGTGTATGTGTGTGTGAGGGTGTGTGTGTCATTGTGTGTACCGCGTGATAACCACCTTTGACCCTCTGTCCGTCCAGCCATGATGCTGGGTGATGTCACCTGTCTGTCCCTCCAGCCATGATGCTGGGTAATGTCACCTGTCTGTCCCTCCAGCCATGATGCTGGGTAATGTCACCTGTCTGTCTGTCCAGCCGTGATGCTGGGTAATGTCACCTCTCTGTCCCTCCAGCCATGATGCTGGGTAATGTCACCTGTCTGTCCCTCCAGCCATGATGCTGGGTAATGTCACCTGTCTGTCTGTCCAGCCGTGATGCTGGGTAATGTCACCTCTCTGTCCCTCCAGCCATGATGCTGGGTAATGTCACCTGTCTGTCCCTCTAGCCATGATGCTGGGTAATGTCACCTGTCTGTCCCTCCAGCCATGATGCTGGGTATGTCACCTGTCTGTCCCTCCAGCCATGATGCTGGGTAATGTCACCTGTTTGTCCGTCCAGCCATGATGCTGGGTACTTGTCACCTGTCTGTCCCTCTGTCCGTCCAGCCATGACGCAGGGTAATGTCACTCGTAGGTCACTCTCACTGCCCCTCCCTCTTCCCTCCCCCTCCCTGCCCCTTGTCTTCCCCTCTCCTCCCCCTTCTCCTCCTCTTTCCAGCCAGACCTCACCCCTCTTCTCCCCCTTCTCCTCCTCTGGCCAGCCAAACCTCACCCCTCTACCCCACCCCCTCCCCCTCTCTTACCCCTTCTCCACCTCTGGCAGCCTGACCTCACCACTCTACTCCCCCCTTCACCCCTCCTCCATCTCCCCTCCCTTTCACATCTCCCCCTCTCTCCTCGTCTCCCTCTCCCACAGTCACCAGAAACATATACATGAATGGACTCCTGTTGTAGCTGATGTGTAATGTCAGGTTCTGATCAGTGTGTTATATGGGAGAGTAATTGACTAGAACTGCTCTGTTAACATTGACCAGGTGTTTTAGCTGAGTGTGTCAGATTAGGCCTAAGGATTTACCAACCTGACTGTGTGTGTGTGTTTACTGGCATCAGTGTGTGTGTGTGTGTGTGTGTGTGTGTTTACTGGCATCAGTGTGTGTGTGTGTGTGTGTGTGTGTGCTTACTGGCATCTCTCTGTGTGTGTGTGTGTGTGTGTGTGTGCATGTGTGTGTGTTTACTGGCATCAGTGTGTGTGTGTGTGTGTGTGTGCTTACTGGCATCTCTGTGTGTGTGTGTGTGTGTGCGTGCGTGCGTGCGTGCGTGCGTGTGTGTGTGCGTGCGTGTATGTGTGAATCCCGCAGCAGTACTATTCTGTGTTTATGAGTGTTTTCCAGAGAGTCAAGCCACTCTCTCTTAGAGGCCAGGATCCAGAACCAGTCGCTCCCCGGGGGTCTGACTTTATGAAGTGTTACAATAAGAATGGACCCACTAACCTGACCTAGAAAGAGAGGAGGGGGAGAGAGAGATATTGGGTGAAATACCACAGTGTTCCATCACAGCAGCAAGATTTGTGACCTGTTGCCACAAGAAAGGGGAAACCAATGAAGAACAAACACCATTGTAAATACAACCAATATTTATGTTTATTTATTTTATCTTTGGTACTTTAATTGCACATCGTTCCAACACTGTATATAGACACAATATGACATTTGAAATCTCTCTATTCTTTTGGAATTTTTGTGTATTGTGTAATGTTTACTGTTCATTTTATATTATTTATTTCACTTTTATTTATTATCTATTTTACTTGCTTTGGCAATGTTAACATGGTAGTATGTGTTAGTATGGTTCCCATGCCAATAAAGCCCTTTGAATTGAGTGAGAGTGACTGTGATAGAGAAATGGGGGATGACGAGAAGAGGTGATGGATCACATTATTTGCTAATGGACTGAAATAAAACCTTTTTTTTCTTTCAACTGAAACAATATTATTTCTCGCTATTTGTCAGATGCCAAATGATTCACAGGTTGTTGGTGGTAGTGTACAGTAATCACACGCTAATCATGAGTTCTAATGTGCTTTCTGGCTGTTTTACAGGAAGGTAGTTAGCAAGGTCAAGGTAGGGTGGGAGAGATTTCCTTTTAGTGTGTGTGTGTTTGTGTGTATGTGTGGGTGGGTGGGTATGTCCATGTGTGCATGCGTCCATGCATGCATGGGAACGCATGCGCGAGTGTGTGTGTGGCTGTGTGCGTGCGAATGTGTGTGTGTGTGTGTGTGTGTGTATCTCTCCAGTCCACCACTCTAATGAACTTACTAAGTGTCCCATCATAACGTTAATCAAATTACTCCTGAAACAAAATTGACAGTTTTCATTAATTATAAAGGATTACTCTAATTGCCATTCAAATTTATTCATTTAGAACAGACGGCATTCGCTAATGTCTCTGGGAATTTGCATATTAAATAGAGAAGGTTGTTCATCAGGTATGCTAATGTATGCATGGTTCCTTATTTTGTGATTTGTGGACATATGTGTCTGGTCACGTGAGGACAGAGAGTAGAAAGAGGTTATTAATGTGTTTGATAAACAGGGAGAGGTAGATGCACAACAGTACTGCTACTGACACTAACACTACTGTCACCAATACTGCTACTGGGACAACACAACTGATACAACACTACTGCTACTGAGACAACACTACTGACACAACACTACTGCTACTGAGACAACACAACTGCTACTGACACAACACTACTGATACAACACTACTGAGACAACACTACTGAGACAACACTACTGACACAACACTACTGAGACAACACTACTGACACAACACTACTGAGACAACACAACTGCTACTAACACAACTGATACAACACTACTGAGACAACACTACTGACACAACACTACTGAGACAACACTACTGACACAACACTACTGATACAACACTACTGAGACAACACTACTGACACAACACTACTGACACAACACTACTGAGACAACACTACTGACACAACACTACTGACACAACACTACAGACACAACACTACTGATACTTACAGAACACTACTGTTACTTACACAACACTAACACTACTGTCACCAATACTGCTACTGAGACAACACAACTGATACAACACTACTGCTACAACACTACTGACACAACACTACTGCTACTGAGACAACACTACTGCTACTGAGACAACACAACTGACACAACACTACTGCTACTGAGACAACACAACTGACAACACTACTGCTACTGAGACAACACTACTGACACAACACTACTGCTACTGACACAACACTACTGACACAACACTACTGAGACAACACTACTGACACAACACTACTGACACAACACTACTGACACAAGACTACTGACACAAGACTACTGACACAAGACTACTGACACAACACTACTGACACAACACTACTGCTACTGACACACCACTACTACTACTGACACAACACTACTGACACAACACTACTGACACAACACTACTGACACAACGCTACTGCTACTGACACAACACTACTGCTACTGAGACAACACTACTGACACAACACTACTGACACAAAACTACTGCTACTGACACAACACTACTGACACAACACTACTGCTACTGACACAACACTACTGACACACCACTACTGACACAACACTACTACTACTGACACAACACTACTGACACAACACTACTGACACAACACTACTGACACAACACTACTGACACAACGCTACTGCTACTGACACAACACTACTGCTACTGAGACAACACTACTGACACAACACTACTGACACAAAACTACTGCTACTGACACAACACTACTGACACAACACTACTGCTACTGACACAACACTACTGACACAACACTACTGCTACTGACACAACACTACTGCTACTGAGACAACACTACTGACACAACACTACTGCTACTGACACAACACTACTGCTACTGACACAACACTACTGATACAACACTACTGAGACAACACTACTGAGACAACACTACTGACACAACACTACTGAGACAACACTACTGACACAACACTACTGAGACAACACAACTGCTACTAACACAACTGATACAACACTACTGAGACAACACTACTGACACAACACTACTGAGACAACACTACTGACACAACACTACTGATACAACACTACTGAGACAACACTACTGACACAACACTACTGACACAACACTACTGAGACAACACTACTGACACAACACTACTGACACAACACTACAGACACAACACTACTGACACAGAACACTACTGTTACTTACACAACACTAACACTACTGTCACCAATACTGCTACTGAGACAACACAACTGATACAACACTACTGCTACAACACTACTGACACAACACTACTGCTACTGAGACAACACAACTGACACAACACTACTGCTACTGAGACAACTGACACAACACTACTGCTACTGAGACTGACAACACTACTGCTACTGAGACAACACTACTGACACAACACTACTGCTACTGACACAACACTACTGACACAACACTACTGAGACAACACTACTGACACAACACTACTGACACAACACTACTGACACAAGACTACTGACACAAGACTACTGACACAAGACTACTACTGACACAACACTACTGCTACTGACACACACTACTACTACTGACACAACACTACTGACACAACACTACTGACTACTGACACAACTACTGACACAACACTACTGCTACTGAGACAACACTACTGACACAACACTACTGACACAAAACTACTGCTACTGACACAACACTACTGACACAACACTACTGCTACTGACACAACACTACTGACACACCACTACTGACACAACACTACTACTACTGACACAACACTACTGACACAACACTACTGACACAACACTACTGACACAACACTACTGACACAACGCTACTGCTACTGACACAACACTACTGCTACTGAGACAACACTACTGACACAAGACTACTGACACTAAACTACTGCTACTGACACAACACTACTGACACAACACTACTGCTACTGACACAACACTACTGACACAACACTACTGCTACTGACACAACACTACTGCTACTGAGACAACACTACTGACACAACACTACTGCTACTGACACAACACTACTGACACAACACTACTGCTACTGAGACAACACAACTGACACAACACTACTGATACTGACACAACACTACTGACTCAAAACTACTGCTACTGACACAACTGACACACCACTACTGACACAACACTACTGACACAACACTACTGCTACTGACACAACACTACTGACACAACACAACTGACACAACACTACTGACACAACACTACTGCTAATGACACAACACGACTGACACAACACGACTGACACAACACTACTGACACAACACTACTGACACAACACTACTGACACAACACTACTGCTACTGATACAACACTACTGACACAACACTACTGACACAACACTACTGACACAACACAACTGACACAACACTACTGACACAACACGACTGACACAACACTACTGATACAACACTACTGATACAACACTACTGCTACTGATACACCACCACTACTACTGAGACAACACAACTGACACAACCCTACTGCTACTGACACAACACTTCTGCTACTGACACAACACCACTGCTACTGAGACAACACTACTGCTACTGACACAACACTACTGCTACTCACACACCCCTACTGACACAACACCACTGACACAACACTACTGCTTCTGACACAGCGCTACTGTCACAACACTACTTCTACAATACTACTGACACAACACTAATGACACAATGCTACTGAAACAACACTACTGCCACTGACATAGAGCTACTGACACAACACTACTGCTACTGACACACCACTACTGACACGCCGCTACTGCTACTTACACAACACTACTGACACAACGCTACTGCTACTTACACAACACTACTGACACAATGCTACTGCTACTTACACAACACTACTGCTACTGACACAACGCTACTGATACAACACTACTGCTACTTACACAACACTACTGACACAACACTACTGATACAATGCTACTGCTACTTACACAACACTACTGACACAACACTACTGATACAACGCTACTGCTACTTACACAACACTACTGACACAACGCTACTGACACAACATTACTGACACAACCCTACTGCTACTGAGACAACACTACTGACACAACACTACTGAGACAACACTACTGACACAACACTACTGACACAAAACTACTGCTACTGACACAACACTACTGACACAACACTACTGCTACTGACACAACACTACTGACACAACACTACTGCTACTGACACAACACTACTGCTACTGAGACAACACTACTGACACAACACTACTGCTACTGACACAACACTACTGACACAACACTACTGCTACTGAGACAACACAACTGACACAACACTACTGATACTGACACAACACTACTGACTCAAAACTACTGCTACTGACACAACACAACCACTACTGACACAACACTACTGACACAACACTACTGCTACTGACACAACACTACTGACACAACACAACTGACACAACACTACTGACACAACACTACTGCTAATGACACAACACGACTGACACAACACGACTGACACAACACTACTGACACAACACTACTGACACAACACTACTGACACAACACTACTGCTACTGATACAACACTACTGACACAACACTACTGACACAACACTACTGACACAACACAACTGACACAACACTACTGACTGACACAACACTACTGATACAACACTACTGCTACTGATACACCACCACTACTACTGAGACAACACAACTGACACAACCCTACTGCTACTGACACAACACTTCTGCTACTGACACAACACCACTGCTACTGAGACAACACTACTGCTACTGACACAACACTACTACTCACACACCCCTACTGACACAACACCACTGACACAACACTACTGCTTCTGACACAGCGCTACTGTCACAACACAACACTACTGACACAACACTAATGACACAATGCTACTGAAACAACACTACTGCCACTGACATAGAGCTACTGACACAACACTACTGCTACTGACACGCCGCTACTGCTACTTACACAACACTACTGACACAACGCTACTGCTACTTACACAACACTACTGACACAATGCTACTGCTACTTACACAACACTACTGCTACTGACACAACGCTACTGATACAACACTACTGCTACTTACACAACACTACTGACACAACACTACTGATACAATGCTACTGCTACTTACACAACACTACTGACACAACACTACTGATACAACGCTACTGCTACTTACACAACACTACTGACACAACGCTACTGACACAACATTACTGACACAACCCTACTGCTACTGAGACAACACTACTGACACAACACTACTGAGACAACACTACTGACACAACACTACTGAGACAACACTACTGAACCAACACTACTGAGACAACACTACTGACACAACACTACTGACACAACACTACTGACACAACACTACTGACACAACACTACTGCTACTGAGACAACACTACTGACACAACACTACTGACACAACCCTACTGCTACTGACACAACACTACTGCTACTGAGACAACACTACTGAGACAACACTACTGCTACTGAGACAACACTACTGAGACAACACTACTGCTACTGAGACAACACTACTGCTACTGAGACAACACTACTGCTACTGAGACAGCACTACTGAGACAACACTACTGCTACTGAGACAACACTACTGCTACTGACACAACACTACTGCTACTGAGACAACACTACTGAGACAACACTACTGCTACTGAGACAACACTACTGAGACAACACTACTGCTACTGAGACAGCACTACTGAGACAACACTACTGAGACAAAACTACTGCTACTGACACAACACTACTGACACAACACTACTGCTACTGACACAACACTACTGACACAACACTACTGACACAACACTACTGCTACTGACACAACACTACTGCTACTGAGACAACACTACTGACACAACACTACTGCTACTGACACAACACTACTGACACAACACTACTGCTACTGAGACAACACAACTGACACAACACTACTGATACTGACACAACACTACTGACTCAAAACTACTGCTACTGACACAACTGACACACCACTACTGACACAACACTACTGACACAACACTACTGCTACTGACACAACACTACTGACACAACACAACTGACACAACACTACTGACACAACACGACTGACACAACACTACTGATACAACACTACTGATACAACACTACTGCTACTGATACACCACCACTACTACTGAGACAACACAACTGACACAACCCTACTGCTACTGACACAACACTTCTGCTACTGACACAACACCACTGCTACTGAGACAACACTACTGCTACTGACACAACACTACTGCTACTCACACACCCCTACTGACACAACACCACTGACACAACACTACTGCTTCTGACACAGCGCTACTGTCACAACACTACTTCTACAATACTACTGACACAACACTAATGACACAATGCTACTGAAACAACACTACTGCCACTGACATAGAGCTACTGACACAACACTACTGCTACTGACACACCACTACTGACACGCCGCTACTGCTACTTACACAACACTACTGCTACTGAGACAACACTACTGAGACAACACTACTGCTACTGAGACAACACTACTGAGACAACACTACTGCTACTGAGACAACACTACTGCTACTGAGACAACACTACTGCTACTGAGACAGCACTACTGAGACAACACTACTGCTACTGAGACAACACTACTGCTACTGACACAACACTACTGCTACTGAGACAACACTACTGAGACAACACTACTGCTACTGAGACAACACTACTGAGACAACACTACTGCTACTGAGACAGCACTACTGAGACAACACTACTGAGACAAAACTACTGCTACTGACACAACACTACTGACACAACACTACTGCTACTGACACAACACTACTGACACAACACTACTGACACAACACTACTGACACAACACTACTGCTACTGAGACAACACTACTGACACAACACTACTGCTACTGACACAACACTACTGACACAACACTACTGCTACTGAGACAACACAACTGACACAACACTACTGATACTGACACAACACTACTGACTCAAAACTACTGCTACTGACACAACTGACACACCACTACTGACACAACACTACTGACACAACACTACTGCTACTGACACAACACTACTGACACAACACAACTGACACAACACTACTGACACAACACGACTGGGGCAGACTGATACAACACTACTGATACAACACTACTGCTACTGATACACCACCACTACTACTGAGACAACACAACTAACTGCTAGACAACACTTCTGCTACTGACACAACACCACTGCTACTGAGACAACACTACTGCTACTGACACAACACTACTGCTACTCACACACCCCTACTGACACAACACCACTGACACAACACTAGCTACTGTCACAACACTACTTCTACAATACTACTGACACAACACTAATGACACAATGCTACTGAAACAACACTACTGCCACTGACATAGAGCTACTGACACAACACTACTGGACACACCACTACTGACACACGCCGCTACTGCTACTTACACAACACTACTGACACAACGCTACTGCTACTTACACAACACTACTGACACAATGCTACTAACTTACACAACACTACTGCTACTGACACAACGCTACTGATACAACACTACTGCTACTTACACAACACTACTGACCACTACTGATACAATGCTACTGCTACTTACACAACACTACTGACACAACACTACTGATACAACGCTACTGCTTACACAACACTACTGACACAACTACTGACACAACATTACTGACACAACCCTACTGCTACTGAGACAACACTACTGACACAACACTACTGAGACAACACTACTGAACCAACACTACTGAGACAACACTACTGACACAACACTACTGACACAACACTACTGACACAACACTACTGCTACTGAGACAACACAGTTAACACTACTGACACAACCCTACTGCTACTGACACAACACACTGCTACTAACTACTGAGACAACACTACTGCTACTGAGACAACACTACTGCTACTGAGACAACACTACTGCTACTGAGACAACACTACTGCTACTGACACAACACTACTGCTACTGAGACAACACTACTGAGACAACACTACTGCTACTGAGACAACACTACTGAGACAACACTACTGCTACTGAGACAACACTACTGCTACTGAGACAGCACTACTGAGACAACACTACTGAGACAACACTACTGCTACTGACACAACACTACTGCTACTGACACAACACTACTGCTACTGAGACAACACTACTGAGACAACACTACTGCTACTGAGACAACACTACTGCTACTGAGACAGCACTACTGCTACTGAGACAACACTACTGCTACTGAGACAGCACTACTGAGACAACACTACTGCTACTGAGACAACACTACTGAGAAAACACTACTGCTACTGAGACAACACTACTGCTACTGACACAACACTACTGCTACTGACACAACACTACTGCTACTGAGACAACACTACTGAGACAACACTACTGCTACTGAGACAACACTACTGAGACAACACTACTGCTACTGAGACAACACTACTGCTACTGAGACAACACTACTGCTACTGAGACAACACTACTGAGACAACACTACTGCTACTGAGACAACACTACTGAGACAACACTACTGCTACTGAGACAACACTACTGAGACAACACTACTGCTACTGAGACAACACTACTGCTACTGAGACAACACTACTGACCCAACACTACGGACACAACATTACTGCTACTGACACAACCCACAATCCTGGGGCAGCAGGTAGCCAAGTGGTTAGAGCGTAACTGGCCAGTAACAGAAAGTTTGCTAGATTGAATCCGCGAGCTGACAAGGTAAAAATCTGTCGCTCTGCCCCTGAACAAGGCAGTTAACCCACTGTCCCTAGACCAGTTAACCCACTGTTCCTAGACCAGTTAACCCACTGTTCCTAGACCAGTTAACCCACTGTTCCTAGACCAGTTAACCCACTGTTCCTAGACCAGTTAACCCACTGTTCCTAGACCAGTTAACCCACTGTTCCTAGACCAGTTAACCCACCGTTCCTAGACCAGTTAACCTACCGTTCCTAGACCAGTTAACCCACCGTTCCTAGACCAGTTAACCCACCGTTCCTAGACCAGTTAACCCACCGTTCCTAGACCAGTTAACCCACCGTTCCTAGACCAGTTAACCCACCGTTCCTAGACCAGTTAACCCACCGTTCCTAGACCAGTTAACCGTTCCTAGACCAGTTAACCCCCGTTCCTAGACCAGTTAACCCACCGTTCCTAGACCAGTTAACCCACCTAACCCACCGTTCCTAGACCAGTTAACCCACCGTTCCTAGACCAGTTAACCCACCGTTCCTAGACCAGTTAACCCTGTTCCTAGACCAGTTAACCCACCGTTCCTAGACCAGTTAACCCACCGTTCCTAGACCAGTTAACCCACCGTTCCTAGACCAGTTAACCCACCGTTCCTAGACCAGTTAACCCACCGTTCCTAGACCAGTTAACCCACCGTTCCTAGGCCAGTTAACCCACCGTTCCTAGACCAGTTAACCCACTGTTCCCAGGCCGTCATTGAAAATAGGAATGTGTTCTTAACTGACTTGCCTGGTTAAATGAAGGTTAAATAAAGGTTAAATAAAGGTTAAATGAAAGTTAAATAAAAGAAACAACATGTTATTGACAAATAAGGGTTTTAGATTTGTAGCTAACTGGAGATCTGAGGTGTCATTGGAACACAAATTCCCTGCATAGAACCCAGCCTTTCCCTGCTTCCTTGCAAGCTCATTGGCCTTCCATTACCCCATTAGTTAAGTGAGTTCACAGACTGTCCTCTCAAGCGATCCCACTACAGTCAAATCCCAGAAGAAATGGTTGCTCAGGACATTTAAGACGTTTCAGAAAGATGAAAATGTCTGAATTGAATTTTGAATGATCCACTTTGGAATGAAATGTAGGAAACTGAATGGACTAAGTGTCTTTGGGACCTCCAGCCCAGGTGGAGACAGGGACTCCTTTTCCCCAGGCATGACTCTCCCTGGGAACGTAGGAGACCAGAGCAATCCCCCTGACCCACCACTCACAGATGGGTCCATTAGTACTGAGAACTATTTAACAATGAGGAGAAACCACAAGACACACAGACATAAACAAACACACACACACAAGCTCAGGGAGAGATGATGCAGGGAGCGTCCAGAGGATGAATGTTTCAGTGAGATGTTGTGGTTCAATAAATCATGACACTTTAGATAGACATGATGAGAGAAACATTACAGACTACTCTAACAGCATCCGCCTGATGGAACTAGTGGCTTACAAATGCGTGTGTGTGCGTATGACAGGTTGAGGGGTCACCACGGAAACAAACCACTCAGACTCCTAGATGAAATGTCAGTGATGCATGGTCGATTTATTTATTTATTTATTTCACCTTTATTTAACCAGGTAGGCTAGTTGAGAACAAGTTCTCATTTGCAACTGCGACCTGGCCAAGATAAAGCATAGCAGTGTGAACAGACAACACAGAGTTACACATGGAGTAAACAATTAACAAGTCCAAAACACAGTAGAAAAAAAAATGGGCAGTCTATATACAATGTGTGCAAAAGGCATGAGGAGGTAGGCGAATAATACAATTTTGCAGATTAACACTGGGGTGATAAATGATCAGATGGTCATGTACAGGTAGAGATATTGGTGTGCAAAAGAGCAGAAAAGTAAATAAATAAATTTAAAAAACAGTATAAAAACAGTATGGGAATGAGGTAGGTGAAAATGGGTGGGCTATTTACCAATAGACTATGTACAGCTGCAGCGATCGGTTAGCTGCTCGGATAGCTGATGTTTGAAGTTGGTGAGGGAGATAAAAGTCTCCAACTTCAGCGATTTTTGCAGTTCGTTCCAGTCACAGGCAGCAGAGTACTGGAACGAAAGGCGGCCAAATGAGGTGTTGGCTTTAGGGATGATCAGTGAGATACACCTGCTGGAGCGTGTGCTACGGATGGGTGTTGCCATCGTGACCAGTGAACTGAGATAAGGCGGAGCTTTACCTAGCATGGACTTGTAGATGACCTGGAGCCAGTGGGTCTGGCGACGAATATGTAGCGAGGGCCAGCCGACTAGAGCATACAAGTCGCAGTGGTGGGTGGTATAAGGTGCTTTGGTGACAAAACGGATGGCACTATGATAGACTGCATCCAGTTTGCTGAGTAGAGTGTTGGAAGCCATTTTGTAGATGACATCGCCGAAATCGAGGATCGGTAGGATAGTCAGTTTTACTAGGTAAGCTTGGCGGCGTGAGTGAAGGAGGCTTTGTTGCGGAATAGAAAGCCGACTCTTGATTTGATTTTCGATTGGAGATGTTTGATGAGTCTGGAAGGAGAGTTTGCAGTCTAGCCAGACACCTAGGTACTTATAGATGTCCACATATTCAAGGTCGGAACCATCCAGGGTGGTGATGCTAGTCGGGCATGCGGGTGCAGGCAGCGATCGGTTGAAAAGCATGCATTTGGTTTTACTCGCGTTTAAGAGCAGTTGGAGGCCACGGAAGGAGTGCTGTATGGCATTGAAGCTCGTTTGGAGGTTAGATAGCACAGTGTCCAATGACGGGCCGAAAGTATATAGAATGGTGTCGTCTGCGTAGAGGTGGATCAGGGAATCGCCCGCAGCAAGAGCAACATCATTGATATATACAGAGAAAAGAGTCGGCCCGAGAATTGAACCCTGTGGCACCCCCATAGAGACTGCCAGAGGACCGGACAGCATGCCCTCCGATTTGACACACTGAACTCTGTCTGCAAAGTAATTGGTGAACCAGGCAAGGCAGTCATCCGAGAAACCGAGGCTATTGAGTCTGCCGATAAGAATATGGTGATTGACAGAGTCGAAAGCCTTGGCGAGGTCGATGAAGACGGCTGCACAGTACTGTCTTTTATCGATGGCGGTTATGATATCGTTTAGTACCTTGAGCGTGGCTGAGGTGCACCCGTGACCGGCTCGGAAACCAGATTGCACAGCGGAGAAGGTACGGTGGGATTCGAGATGGTCAGTGACCTGTTTGTTGACTTGGCTTTCGAAGACCTTAGATAGACCTATATCCATCCTGCCCTGCCTATAGCAGTTTGGGTCCAGGGTGTCTCCGCCTTTGAAGAGGGGGATGACTGCGGCAGCTTTCCAATCCTTGGGGATCTCAGACGATATGAAAGAGAGGTTGAACAGGCTGGTAATAGGGGTTGCGACAATGGCGGCAGATAGTTTCAGAAATAGAGGGTCCAGATTGTCAAGCCCAGCTGATTTGTACGGGTCTAGGTTTTGCAGCTCTTTCAGAACATCTGCTATCTGGATTTGGGTAAAGGAGAACCTGGAGAGGCTTGGGCGAGGAGCTGCGGGGGGGCGGAGCTGTTGGCCGAGGTTGGAGTAGCCAGGCGGAAGGCATGGCCAGCCGTTGAGAAGTGCTTATTGAAGCTTTCGATAATCGTGGATTTATCGGTGGAGACCGTGTTACCTAGCCTCAGTGCAGTGGGCAGCTGGGAGGAGGTGCTCTTGTTCTCCATGGACTTCACAGTGTCCCAGAACTTTTTGGAGTTGGAGCTGGCCTTAGCTTTCCTGACTGACTGCGTGTATTGGTTCCTGACTTCCCTGAACAGTTGCATATCACGGGGGCTATTCGATGCTATTGCAGTCCGCCACAGGATGTTTTTGTGCTGGTCGAGGGCAGTCAGGTCTGGAGTGAACCAAGGGCTGTATCTGTTCTTGGTTCTGCATTTTTTGAACGGAGCATGCTTATCTAAAATGGTGAGGAAGTTACTTTTAAAGAATGACCAGGCATCCTCAACTGACGGGATGAGGTCAATGTCCTTCCAGGATACCCGGGCCAGGTCGATTAGAAAGGCCTGCTCACAGAAGTGTTTTAGGGAGCGTTTGACAGTGATGAGGGGTGGTCGTTTGACTGCGGCTCCGTGGCGGATACAGGCAATGAGGCAGTGATCGCTAAGATCCTGGTTGAAGACAGCGGAGGTGTATTTGGAGGGCCAGTTGGTCAGGATGACGTCTATGAGGATGCCCTTGTTTACAGAGTTAGGGTTGTACCTGGTGGGTTCCTTGATGATTTGAGTGAGATTGAGGGCATCTAGCTTACATTGTAGGACTGCCGGGGTGTTAAGCATATCCCAGTTTAGGTCACCTAACAGAACAAACTCTGAAGCTAGATGGGGGGCGATCAATTCACAAATGGTGTCCAGGGCACAGCTGGGAGCTGAGGGTGGCCGGTAGCAGGCGGCAACAGTGAGGGACTTATTTCTGGAGAGGGTAATTTTCAAAATTAGTAGTTCGAACTGTTTGGGTATGGACCTGGAAAGTATGACATTACTTTGCAGGCTATCTCTGCAGTAGACTGCAACTCCGCCCCTTTGGTAGTTCTATCTTGACGGAAGATGTTATAGTTGGGTATGGAAATCTCTGAATTTTTGGTGGCCTTCCTGAGCCAGGATTCAGACACGGCAAGGACATCAGGGTTAGCAGAGTGTGCTAAAGCAGTGAGTAAAACAAACTTAGGGAGGAGGCTTCTGATGTTGACATGCATAAAACCAAGGCTTTTCGATCACAGAAGTCAACAAATGAGGGTACCTGGGGACATGCAGGGCCTGGGTTTACCTCCACATCACCCGCGGAACAGAGAAGGAGTAGTATGAGGGTGCGGCTAAAGGCTATCAAAACTGGTCGCCTAGAGCGTTGGGGGCAGAGGATAAGAGGAGCAGGTTTCTGGGCATGGTAGAATATATTCAGGGCATAATGCGCAGACAGGGGTATGGTGGGGTGCGGGTTCAGCGGAGGTAAGCCCAGGCACTGGGTGATGATGAGACAGGTTGTATCTCTGGACATGCTGGTTGTAATGGGTGAGGTCACCGCATGTGTGGGAGGTGGGACAAAGGAGGTAACAGGGGTATGCAGAGTGGGTCTAGGGGCTCCATTGTGAACTAAAACAATTATAACTAACCTGAACAACAGTATACAAGGCATATTGACATCTGAGAGAGACATACAGCGAGGCATACAGTAATCACAGGCATTGAATTTGGAAAGCTAGCTAAAAACAGTAGGCGAGGCTAATCCGCTAGCACAACAAACAGCAGGTAAAATGGCGTTGACTAGGCAACGGAGCCGACAGGTAAGACAAACAAGCAGAAAGGAGTACCGTGATTAATGGACAGTCCAGCGTGCGTCAGCTATGTAGCCAAGAGATCAGTGTCCAGGGGGCAGCGGTGGATGGGCAGGGGGGCTGGGCTGGCGAGTGTTATCCAGGTTTTTTTTTTAAACTAACAATGACTAACTAGCTTGTAGCTAGTTAGCTGGTTAGCGTCTGGAGGTTCTTGAGTGTGTCATAAAAATAAGAGTAAAAGTAATAGCGATTCCGTATCACATTGGGTGAGGCAGGTTTCCGGAAGGTATAAACAAATTAAAAATCAAAAAGAGATAGAAAGTAAATGGGGTCAGAGAGTGATTGGGACGCGGTGGTTCAGACGGTTAGCAGGCCTGTGCTAACAAGCTAACAGTTCGTAGGCCCGAGCTAGACAAGGTAGCAGTTAGCGGACCGGAGCTTGACAAGCTAGCCGTTAGCAGGCCGAATTAGCAAGCAGGGAGATAGCGAGGGCTAGAGAGTTAACCTTTGGGGGACGTCGCGATGGGGTGAGTCTGTTTATTCCTCTTCATGCGGTGAGCTGGAGATACAGCGATTCAGAAAGCTCGCGGGCCTTGGCCAGCAGATGGATCTTTGGCGATGTCGCAGCGGAAAAGCCTGTTGAAACCCCTCGGACGATTATGTCGGCGGACCAGTCGTGATGGATCGGCGGGGCTCCGTGTCGGCAGTAGAGGGTCAGTAGAGGGTCCAGGCCAATTGGCAAATTAGGTATTTTTGGACCTCTTCGGCTAGTCGGGAGATGGGCTTAGCTCGAGGCTAGCTCCAGGCTAACTGGTGCTTGCTCTGGGACAGAGACGTTAGCCAGGAGTAGCCACTCGGATTGCAGCTAGCTATTTACGATGATCCGGTATAAAGGTTCAGAGCTTGCGGTAGGAATCCGGAGATGTGGTAGAGAAAAAGCAGTCTGATATGCTTTGGGTAGATGTCGCGCTGGTGTCCTAGTTAGCGTTGAAGACCGCTAGCAGTGGCTAGCTAGTAGCTAGTTAGCGGCTAGCTTCTGATGAGGGTTCCGATTCTAAAGTATAGAAAAAGCAGATCCGTACCACATTGGGTGATGCGGGTTGCAGGAGAGTATATTCAGCCTGTAGTTGGAAAGTGAGATTAAAATATGTACGAAATATATACAGAAAAAAAAAAACGAGGAAAAACTATATTTACACTATACAGGACGGGAAAAGACAAAACACACGTCCGACTGCTACGCCATCATGGATGGTACGATACCCTAATTGACAAACAAACAAACCAAAACAAATGTAATCTTCTCATGCTTTGTTGATTTCAAAAAAGCTTTTGACTCAATTTGGCAAGAGGATCTGCTATACAAATTGATGGAAAGAGGGAAAAACACATGACAGACAATCCATGTACACAAACAACAAGTGTGTAGTTAAAATTTGGTCAAAAAACACACATATCTCTTTCCACAGGGCCGTGGGGTGAGACAGGGATGCAGCTTAAGCCCCACTCTCTTCAACATATATATATATATATATATATAAAGAATTGGCGAGGGCACTAGAATAGTCTGCAGCACCCAGCCTCAACCTACTAGAATCTGAAGTCAAATGTCTACTGTTTGCTGATGATCTGGTGCTTCTTTCAGAAGGGCCTTCTACGCCATCAAAAGGAACATAAAATTTGACATCCCCAATTAGGATTTGTCTAAAAATACTTGAAACAATTATATAACCTATTGCCCTTTATGGTTGTGAGGCCTGGGGTCCGCTCACCAACCAAGAATTCACTAAATGGAACAAACACCAAATTGAGACTCTGAATTAGGCAGCACCCAGGCTGGTACCTGCTAATTATCAAAATCCAGAAAAGAGCCGTTAAATTCTACTATCACCTAAAAGGAAGCGATTCCCAAACAATCCATAACAAAGCCATCATCTACAGAGAGATGGACCTTGAGAAGAGTCCCCTAAGCAAGCTGGTCCAGGGGCTCTGTTCACAAACACAAACAGACCCCACAGAGCCCCAGGACAGCAACACAATTAGACCCACCTAAGTCATGAGAAAACAAAAGGAGAGAGAGAGAGATCGAGAGAGAGAGGGAGATAGGCAGAGGGAGAGATAGAGATATAGAGGGAGGAGGAGAGAGAGAGAGAGAGAGAGAGAGAGAGAGAGAGAGAGAGAGAGAGAGAGAAAGAGAGAAAGAGAGAAAGAGAGAAAGAGAGAGAGAGAGAGAGAGAGAGAAGGGGGGGCGAGAGAAAGAGAGAGTAGGAACATTGTTACAACACTGTATATAGACATAATATGACATTTGAAATGTCTTTATTCTTTTTGGAGTGTAATGTTTACTGTACACTTTTTATTGTTTATTTCACTTTTGTTTATTATCTACATCACTTGCTTTGGCAATGTAAACATATGTTTCCCATGCCAATAAAGCCCCTTGATTTGAATTGATAGAGGGAGGGAGGGAGGGAGGGAGGGAGGAGAGAGAGAGAGAGAGAGAGAGAGAGAGAGAGAGAGAAAGGTATATAGGTAGTGAGGAGAGGAGAGGAGACGGAAAGAGAGGGAGGGAGGTAGATAGGTAGTGAGGAGAAGAGACAGAAAGAGAGGGAGGGAGGTAGGTAGGTAGTGAGGAGAGGAGACAGAAAGAGAGAGAGTGAGGTATATAGGTAGTGAGGAGAGGAGACAGAAAGAGAGGGAGGGAGGTAGATAGGTAGTGAGGAGAGGAGACAGAAAGAGAGAGAGGGAGGTATATAGGTAGTGAGGAGAGAAGACAGAGAGAGAGAGAGAGAGAGAGAGAGGGAGAGAGGGAGGTAGATAGGTAGGTAGTGAGGAGAGCAGACAGAAAGAGAGAGAGAGAGAGAGAGAGAGAGAGAGAGAGAGAGAGAGAGAGGGGTAGATAGGTAGTGAGGAGAGGAGACAGAAAGAGAGGGAGAGAGGGAGGTAGACAGGTAGTGAGGAGAGGAGACAGAAAGAGAGGGAGGGAGGTAGATAGGTAGTGAGGAGAGGAGACAGAAAGAGAGAGAGGGAGGTAAGATAGGTAGTGAGGAGAAGAGACAGAAAGAGAGGGAGGGAGGTAGATAGGTAGTGAGGAGAGGAGAGGAGACAGAAAGAGAGAGAGAGAGGTAAGATAGGTAGTGAGGAGAAGAGACAGAAAGAGAGGGAGGGAGGTAGATAGGTAGTGAGGAGAGAAGAGACAGTAAAGAGAGAGAGAGAGAGAGAGAGAGAGAGAGAGAGAGAGAGAGGGATATAGGTAGTGAGGAGAGGAGAGAGAAAGAGAGAGAGAGAGGTATATAGGTAGTGAGGAGAGGAGACAGAAAGAGAGAGAGGGAGGTATATAGGTAGTGAGGCGAGGAGAGAGAGAGAGTGCGAGGTTGGTAGATAGGTAGTGAGGAGAGGAGACAGAGAGGGAGTTATATAGGTAGTCAGGAGAGGAGAGAGAGCGAGAGAGAGGGAGGTTGGTAGATAGGTAGTCATGAGAGGAGAGTGAGAGAGAGAGAAAGAGAGAGAGAGAGAGAGAGAGAGAGAGAGGTAAATAGGTAGTAAGGAGAGGAGAGAGAAAGAGAGAGTTTAAAATTTGCAAAAAACACACATTTCTTCCCACAGGGGCAGGGGGTGAGACAGGGATGCAGCTTAAGCCCCACCCTCTTCAACATATATCAACAAATTGGCGAGGGCACTAGAACAGTCTGCAGCCCCCGGCCTTAACCTAGTAGAATCTGAAGTCAAATGTCTACTGTTTGCTGATGATCTGGTGCTTCTGTCACCAACCAAGGAGGGCCTACAGCAGCACCTAGATCTTCTGTACAGACTGTCAGACCTGGGCCCTGACAGTAAATCTCAGTAAGATAAGGATAATGGTGTTCCAAAAAGGTCCAGTCGCCAGCACCACAAATACAAATTCCATCTAGACACCGTTGCCCTAGAGCACACAAAAAACTATACATAACTCTGCCTAAACATCAGCGCCATAGGTAACTTCCACAAAGCTGTGAACGATCTGAGAGACAAGGCAAGAAGGGCATTCTATGCCATCAAAAGGAACATAAAATTCAACATCCCAATTAGGATCTGGCTAAAAATACTTGAATCAGTTATAGAACCCATTGCCCTTTATGGTTGTGAGGTCTGGGGTCCGCTCACCAACCAAAAATTCACAAAACACCAAATTGAGACTCTGCATGCAGAATTCTGCAAAAATATCCCCAGTGTACAACGTAAAACACCAAATTATGCATGTAGAGCAGAATTAGGCCGATACCCACTAATTATCAAAATCCAGAAAAGAGACATTAAATTCTACAACCACCTAAAAGGAAGCGATTCCCAAACCTTCCATGACAAAGCCATCACCTACAGAGAGATTAACCTGGAGAAGAGTCCCCTAAGCTGGCTGGTCCTGGGGCTCTCTTCACAAACACAAACAGACCCCACAGAGCCCCAGGACAGCAACACAAATAAACCCAACCAAATCATGAGAAAACAAAAAGACACTTACTTGACACATTGGAAAGAATTAACAAAAAAACAGAGCAAACTAGAATGCTACTTGGCCCTAAACAGAGAGGACACAGTGGCAGAATACTTGACCACGTTGACTGACCCAAACATAAGGAAAGCTTTGACTATGTACAGACTTAGTGAGCATAGCCTTGCTATTGAGAAAGGCTGCCGTAGGCAGACCTGGCTCTCAAGAGAAGACAAGCTATGTGAACACTGCCCACAAAATGAGGTGGAAACTGAGCTACACTTCCTAACCTCCTGCCAAATGTACGACCATATTAGAGACACATATTTCACTCAGATTACACAGACACACAAAGAATTCAAAAACAATGATAAACTCCCATATTTACTGGGTGAACAAACACCATTGTAAATACAATCCATATTTATGCTTATTTATTTTCCCTTTTGTACTTTAACCATTTGCACATCGTTACAATATTGTATATATACATAATATGACATTTGTAATGTCTTTATTGTTTTGAAACTTCTGTATGTGTAATGTTTACTGTTCATTTTTAATTGTTTTTTCATTTTTGTATATTATCTACTTCTCTTGCTTTGGCAATGTTAACACGTTTCCCATGCCAATAAAGCCCCTTGAATTGAATTGTATTGAGAGGAGATAGAGGGAGGGAGGTAGATAGGTAGTGACGAGAGGAGAGAGAAAGAGAGGATCCACTCTACACTCCAAGCCCTCAGCTCCATCAGTACAGTATCAGACAGGGGGAAGTGGTTATGTATCTCTTTATTAACCCCAGAGACAAATGGTTCACCTTCAGAGCAGAGTGAGCATCACCTGGGCACGCTATTCCCTACTTAGTACACTACATTTGACCAGGGCCCATAGGTCTCTGATCAAAACTATTGCACCTTGTAGGGAGTTGGGTGCCATTTGGGATTCAGACCTGATGAATTGGTTTAGGAGACCGATGCTAGGCTACTGTAGTGAGGATGATCTGTATGACATGGCTCATAGCTCAAAGAGAAGGATAGGAGGAGGACAGAGAAGGGACAGTAGAAGAGTTAAGAGGGAGAAAGAGAAATGAGAGAGAGAGACAGATGTACATATAAATAGTATGAGTGATGAGGAGGATGGCAGATGGAGGGCTGAGCTATAGTCTCACCTACAGCCATTTACCAACTGTCAACAGAAACACAGAACACAAGAGAGAGAAAGAAAAAGTATGCTGGAGAGAGGCAGAAGAAGAAAAGAGGAGAGAGACAGTAGGAGAATAGAGGACAGAGACAGTAGGAGAATAGAGGAGAGAGACAGTAGGAGAATAGAGAGAGACAGTAGGAGAATAGAGGAGAGACAGTAGTAGAATAGAGGAGAGAGACAGTAGGAGAATAGAGGAGAGAGACAGTAGGAGAATAGAGGAGAGAGACAGTAGGAGAATAGAGGAGAGAGACAGTAGGAGAATAGAGGAGAGAGACAGTAGGAGAATAGAGGAGAGAGACAGTAGGAGAATAGAGAGACAGTAGAGAATAGAGGAGAGAGACAGTAGGAGAATAGAGGAGAGAGACAGTAGGAGAATAGAGGACAGAGACAGTAGCAGAATAGAGGACAGAGACAGTAGCAGAATAGAGGACAGAGACAGTAGCAGAATACAGGACAGAGACAGTAGCAGAATACAGGACAGAGACAGTAGGAGAATAGAGGACAGAGACAGTAGGAGAATAGAGGAGAGAGACAGTAGGAGAATAGAGGAGAGAGACAGTAGGAGAATAGAGGAGAGAGACAGTAGGAGAGAGACAGTAGGAGAATAGAGGAGAGAGACAGTAGGAGAATAGAGGACAGAGGACAGAGACAGTAGGAGAATAGAGGACAGAGACAGTAGGAGAATAGAGGAGAGAGACAGTAGGAGAATAGAGGAGAGAGACAGTAGGAGAATAGAGGAGAGAGACAGTAGGAGAATAGAGGATAGAGACAGTAGGAGAATAGAGGAGAGAGACAGTAGGAGAATAGAGGAGAGAGACAGTAGGATAATAGAGGAGAGAGACAGTAGGAGAATAGAGGAGAGAGACAGTAGGAGAATAGAGGAGAGAGACAGTAGGAGAATAGAGGAGAGACACAGTAGGAGAATAGAGGAGAGAGACAGTAGGAGAATAGAGGAGAGACAGTAGGAGAATAGAGGAGAGACACAGTAGGAGAATAGAGGAGAGAGACAGTAGGAGAATAGAGGACAGAGACAGTAGGAGAATAGAGGAGAGAGACAGTAGGAGAATAGAGGACAGAGACAGTAGGAGAATAGAGGACAGAGACAGTAGAGAGAAGAGAGACAGTAGGAGGAGAGAGACAGTAGGAGAATAGAGGACAGAGACAGTAGGAGAATAGAGGAGAGACAGTAGGAGAATAGAGGAGAGACAGTAGGATAATAGAGGAGAGACAGTAGGAGAATAGAGGAGAGACAGTAGGAGAATAGAGGAGAGAGACAGTAGGAGAATAGAGGAGAGAGACAGTAGGAGAATAGAGGACAGAGATAGTAGGAGAATTGAGGAGAGAGAAAAGAAGGGTTGAAGGGGTAAAGGTTAGGAAGTATGATGAAGACAAAGAAGAGTTGGAGCAAGGGCATTTTGATATTTTACTAGGCAAGTTAAGAACAAATTCTTATTTTCAATGACGGCCTAGGAACAGTGGGCTAACTGCCTGTTCAGGGGCAGAATGACAGATTTGTACCTTGTCAGCTCGGGGGTTTGAATTTGCAGCTCTTCCGGTTACTAGTCCAACGCACTAACCACTAGGCTACCCTGCCACCCCTATCAGACACTCAAACTCGCCGTTCTTACATGATCAGTGGATCAGATGATTGACCCTTTGAGGCTTCCGTACTTTTGGAAATTCACTCTAAGGTGGGGTGAAGTTTTCTAGTTGGAATAATATTTTGGTCGCTACAGGGATTACTTATAAATTGCGTTATTATTGCTTTGCTGCTTTGATTGGTATATTTTTTAACTGAGTGGGAGGATGATTGTGTGTTTCATTGTACTAAAGTGACAAATAATCCCCCTCATAATTTGATGAAAGCGTGTGATCATTCAATTATCCCAGATATGCCGTCTGTGTTTGTAATTATTCACACCTGTTTTCAGCCGCCGGGCTCGGATATGTGTGTGTGTGTGTGTGTGTGTGTGTGTGTGCTCGTGTATTCCACCGTCAGGCTCCAAGAGGCCATGCAGCCATTTTACAGAAATTCACTTCCACAGTCATTTGTGTTGCTCTGGGTAATTACGAGAGAGAGAGAGAGATGTTTTTATTTCATTAAACCAAATAAAGGAAAATTGGTATACTGTAGGCCTAGTAATGTTCTGTGTGGTTAATATATGCAGCTCTGTTGTCCAATGGCAGCAGACAAGCAGCTCTAAACTGCCTGGAACCAGTGATTATGGGCCCTGGTCAATAGTAGTGCACTACCCTATGGGCCCTGGTCAACAGAAGTGCACTACCCTATGGGCCCTGGTCAACAGAAGTGCACTACCCTATGGGCCCTGGTCAATAGTAGTGCACTGGGACCTGGTCCTGCATGGGCCCTGGTCAATAGTAGTGCACTACCCTATGGGCCCTGGTCAACAGTAGTGCACTACCCTATGGGCCCTGGTCAATAGCACTACCCTATGGGCCCTGGTCAACAGTAGTGCACTACCCTATGGGCCCTGGTCAATAGTAGTGCACTACCCTATGGGACCTGGTCAATAGTAGTGCACTACCCTATGGGCCCTGGTCAACAGAAGTGCACTACCCTATGGGCCCTGGTCAACAGTAGTGCACTACCCTATGGGCCCTGGTCAATAGTAGTGCACTACCCTATGGGCCCTGGTCAATAGTAGTGCACTACCCTATGGGACCTGGTCAATAGTAGTGCACTACCCTATGGGCCCTGGTCAACAGAAGTGCACTACCCTATGGGCCCTGGTCAATAGTAGTGCACTACCCTATGGGCCCTGGTCAATAGTAGTGCACTATAAAGGGAATAAGGTACCATTGGAACAACATGTATTGATAAACATTGATAAATGCAGAGTGATCAACACATATTTGTTGAGTACAGAGAGAGTGGTGATGGATGGTGAATCAGATCAGACAGGTGAAAGCAGAAGCTTAGAGGTCCGGCTGCTGTCAGGGTGCTGTCAGGGTGCTGCAGGGTGCTGTCCGGCTGCTGTCCGGCTGCTGTCAGGGTGCTGTCCGGTGCTGTCAGGGTGCTGTCCGGCTGCTGTCCGGCTGCTGTCCGGCTGCTGTCAGGGTGCTGTCAGGGTGCTGTCAGGGTGCTGTCAGGCTGCTGTCAGGCTGCTGTCAGGCTGCTGTCAGGGTGCTGTCAGGGTGCTGTCAGGGTGCTGTCAGGGTGCTGTCCGGCTGCTGTCCGGTGCTGTCAGGGTGCTGTCAGGGTGCTGTCCGGCTGCTGTCCGGGTGCTGTCAGGGTGCTGTCAGGGTGCTGTCAGGGTGCTGTCCGGGTGCTGTCAGGGTGCTGTCCGGGTGCTGTCCGGGTGCTGGTGCTGTCCGGGTGCTGTCCGGACGGTGTTTGACTGGTCTCACAAGGGAAATGTGTACCAAACATAGCCCTCTTCATGGATGATCACAAACACAAATACACACACACACTGGAAAGGACAGCAAGCAGACTACAATTTCCATGTCTGTAGCTCCTGGTTTTAGATCCTAACACACAGCTGTTCACTGAAGACAGATCTGACAGACTGAACACACCACAACACAGGCTAAAGAGGGATGCACACACACACACACACACACACACACACACACACTTCTATAGTGATGCCTTCAGTTGGTCCTTTAGCTGCTTTTTCTGCCCACCTACAGTATCTTTCCCAGTTGCAGCTGTCTCTAGAGTATCTGTCCCAGTTGCAGCTGTCCCTACAGCATCTGTCCCACTTGCAGCTGTCCTTACAGCATCTGTCCCAGTTCCAGCTGTCCCTACAGCATCTGTCCCACTTGCAGCTGTCCCTACATCATCTGTCCCAGTTTCAGCTGTCCCTACAGTATCTGTCCCAGGTGCAGCTGTCCCCACAGCATCTGTCCCAGTTGCAGCTGTCCCTACAGTATCTGTCCCAGTTGCAGCTGTCCCTACAGCATCTGTCCCAGTTGCAGCTGTCCCTACAGTATCTGTCCCAGTTGCAGCTGTCGCTACAGCATCTTTCCCAGTTGCAGCTGTCCCTACAGCATCTGTCCCAGTTGCAGCTGTCCCTACAGCATCTGTCCCAGTTGCAGCTGTCCCTATAGCATCTGTCCCAGTTGCAGCTGTCCCTACAGCATCTGTCCCAGTTGCAGCTGTCCCTACAGCATCTGTCCCAGTTGCAGCTGTCCTTACAGCATCTGTCCCAGTTGCAGCTGTCCCTACAGTATCTGTCCCAGTTGAAGCTGTCCCTACAGTATCTGTCCCAGTTGAAGCTGTCCCTACAGCATCTTTTGCGGCAGGCGATCCTCTGGTATCAGGATGGCATGTCCGAGCCATCTGAGCTGGTGGTGTGTGATGGATGCCTCAGTGCTCCTGCAATTGGTTCTCTGTGGGATCACTAAGTACATGCATGGACTGTCCATGTTCCACATCCATAAAGGAGTGTAGATACACACACTGCCTGGTGGACTGCAACTTTGGTTTGTAGGTTTGTTTTTTTACACCTTCCCCTGCCGTTCAAAAGATTCTGGAAATCCTGGTTAATGTTAAAGTGTGTTACAGCAGCCAGGGAATGAGTCTGAGATGGAGAATGTGTTTCAGGTGGAGGATCAGATGACCACTGACTTGGGACCTCTGTTTTGGGATGTTAACAGACAGCCCCATTCTGCTGTATGCTCTAACAGCTGCTGTGAGGGTGGCTTGTACAGCTTCTGGGGTATGGGCCACGAGCGCAGTCATCTGTGTACAAGGAGACATAGGGCACATAGGGGACATAGAGGATGTGCTTGACCCAACATAATTTATTCACTGTTGGAATAGGCTCTGGTGACATGGAAAAAAGTCCAAGACGACCATTACCTCCGTAGAAGCACCGCCTGCTGCACGCCGCCAGCATGTTACTTTTCTCACAGGGTGAGCTCCCATAAACGTTGTCTTCCCAGACTTACCCACAAGGCAGTGGCACGGTGGTTGGCCGATGCCAGGGTGTGTCCACATAATGTGGGCCTGTGCACTGCACCTCTGGGTACCGCTGTAGCTCCAAGATCCCCTGCCGAGTGAGCCTGGGACCACGGGGACTCCCAGTTAACGGGTGTTACCACGAGGAGGCCCGGCAGGCGTCTTGGTGAAGGAGAGACTGTATACTAGCAAGTGAAGGCTTACATGCAGAGCTTGCTTCCCGGTTTGCCACAAGTGCTCGCCAGCAGAAGCAAGCTGTAAGCGAGAGGGTTTACAAGCAGGTGGGAAGTAGGCATGCACCTTCCCTCTAACTACTGCACAACTGCACCAGATGCATCAAAACGCCCTGTGGGGTACACACACTCAGACAGTGGCTGCTCTCATTGCTGTCTGATTACACGCAGCTCTATTAGGTCAGGAAACAAAAGCAGTGATGCATGAGACTGTTTTCTGGTCTCCTCTCTCTTCAGGTTCTTCCTCAAGTTCTTCCTGAAATGCAACCAGAACTGTCTGAAGAATGCAGGGAACCCACGAGACATGAGACGCTTTCAGGTGGGAGAGAGAGAACCACAAAGCCTAATTTTACATCATTTCATTAGACACAACAGTAATGCTATTTGATGGTAGCTTTCAGGTTCTGTCTCACGTGTCCTTGTCTGTACCCCTGTCCCCTTTTCCTCTATGTCTCTTGTGCCTCCTGTCCCAGGTGGTGGTGTCTACCACGGTGAGTGTGGACGGAAATGTCCTCTCTGTGTCTGACAACATGTTTGTCCACAACAACTCTAAACACGGTCGCCGGGCCAGGAGACAAGACCCTTCAGAAGGAACACCCTCGTACCTGGAGCATGGTGAACTCTCTCTATCTTTTTCTCCCTCCTCAACTCTATCACTACCTCCCTCTTCCCTCACTTTATTTCTCTCTCTTTTCCCCTCTCCTCTCCTTCCTTTTCCTCTCTTCTCCCCCCTCCTCTCCTTCCTTTTCCTCTTCTCCCCCTCTCCTCTCCTCTCCTTCCTTTTCCTCTCTTCTCCCCCTCTCCTCTCCTCTCCTTCCTTTTCCTCTCTTCTCCCCCTCTCCTCTCCTCTCCTTCCTTTCCTCTCCTTCCTTTTCCTCTCTTCTCCTCCCCTCTCCTCTCCTTCCTTTTCCTTCTCTTTCCCCCTCCCTCTCCTCTCCTTCCTTTTCCTCTCCCCCTCCTCTCCTTCCTTTTCCTCTCTTTCCCCCTCTCCTCTCCCTCCTTTTCCTCTCTTCTCCCCCTCTCCTCTCCTCTCCTTCCTTTTCCTCTCTTCTCCCCCCCTCTCCTCTCCTCTCCTTCCTTTTCCTCTCTTCTCCCGCTCTCCTCTCCCTCTTCTCTCCTCTCCTCTCCTTCCTTTTCCTCTCTTCTCCCTCCTCTCCTCTCCTTCTTTCTCCTTCTCCCCCTCTCCTCTCCTTCCTTCCTTTTCCTCTCTTCTCCTCTCCTCTCCTCTCCTCTCCTCTCCTTCCTTTCCTCTCTTCTCCCCCTCTCCTCTCCTCTCCTTCCTTTTCCTCTCTTCTCCTCTCCTCTCCTCTCCTCTCCTCTCCTTCCTTTTCTTCTCTTCTCCCCCCTCTTCTCTCCTTCCTTTTCCTCTGTTCTCCCCCTCTCCTTTCCTCTCCTTCCTTTTCCACTCTTATCCCCCCCTCTCCTCTCCTTCCTTTTCCTCTCCTATCACAACCTCTCCTCTCCTTCCTTTTCCCTCTAAGATGATGAGAGCAGCAGTGAATCCTGTATTCCCCCAGTGGCCGGCTCTTGTTAGAACTGCCATAGTGTCTTATGAGGACCATGTGTCGTAGCAGGACTATGGTTCATGAGAGCCCAGGAAGCTTAAAGACCACGCTGAGCTTATTTCCTATGAGACCTGGCTGGGTTTATCCCCCAGCCTCTACCCCCCTCCCAAAGCTTTTCCCAGGTTAACACACACAAGCGTGCTCGATCTCACACACACACACACACACACACACACTGAAACCCCTAATACTTTGTAATGATTTAGAGCCTGCTCAGATTCCTCCAACTCAAAGTAATCCAGTTAGATTCTCATTATCTTTTCCCTGACGGTAAATAACAGAAACATATTTTTCCTGTGTGGAACGACCTCAACCCCAGGGACCATTGTGATCAAACTACGACTGGATTTAGTGAAAGCGCACACTAGATTACATTAAGATTCAGCGTTAAGTTTTAAGTCAGTGATGACTATTTTCTAGGCCTGTGTCCCAAATGGCACCCTATTCCCTAAATGGTGTAGTATTTTACACCAGGGCCCATATGCAGAGGGAAGAAACAAGGAATAGAAGGAATAGAGCAGGGGGAGAACACAACATTACAGGGAAGAGAGTGGGGGAGAACACAACATTACAGGGAAGAGAGTTGAGGAGAACACAACATTACAGGGAAGAGAGTGGAGGAGAACACAACATTACAGGGAAGAGAGTGGGGGAGAACACAACATTACAGGGAAGAGAGTGGAGGAGAACACAACATTACAGGGAAGAGAGTGGGGGAGAACACAACATTACAGGGAAGAGGGTGGGGGAGAACACAACATTACAGGGAAGAGAGTGGGGGAGAACACAACATTACAGGGAAGAGAGTGAAGGAGAACACAACATTACAGGGAAGAGAGTGGAGGAGAACACAACATTACAGGGAAGAGAGTGGAGGAGAACACAACATTACAGGGAAGAGAGTGGGGGAGAACACAACATTACAGGGAAGAGAGTGGGGGAGAACACAACATTACAGGGAAGAGAGTGGGGGAGAACACAACATTACAGGGAAGAGAGTGGAGGAGAACACAACATTACAGGGAAGAGAGTGGGGGAGAACACAACATTACAGGGAAGAGAGTGCGGGGGAACACAACATTACAGGGAAGAGAGTGGAGGAGAACACAACATTACAGGGAAGAGAGTGGAGGAGAACACAACATTACAGGGAAGAGAGTGGAGGAGAACACAACATTACAGGGAAGAGAGTGGGGGAGAACACAACACAACATTACAGGGAAGAGAGTGGGGGAGAACACAACACAACATTACAGGGAAGAGAGTGGGGGAGAACACAACATTACAGGGAAGAGAGTGCGGGGGAACACAACATTACAGGGAAGAGAGTGGAGGAGAACACAACATTACAGGGAAGAGAGTGGAGGAGAACACAACATTACAGGGAAGAGAGTGGGGAGAACACAACATTACAGGGAAGAGAGTGGGGAGAACACAACATTACAGGGAAGGAGTGGGGGAGAACACAACATTACAGGGAAGAGAGTGGGGAGAACACAACACAACATTACAGGGAAGAGAGTGGGGGAGAACACAACATTACAGGGAAGAGAGTGGGGGAGAACACAACATTACAGGGAAGAGAGTGGAGGAGAACACAACATTACTGGGAAGAGAGTGGGGGAGAACACAACATTACTGGGAAGAGAGTGGGGGAGAACACAACATTACAGGGAAGAGAGTGCGGGGGAACACAACATTACAGGGAAGAGAGTGGAGGAGAACACAACATTACAGGGAAGAGAGTGGGGGAGAACACAACATTACAGAGAAGAGAGTGGAGGAGAACACAACATTACAGGGAAGAGAGTGGGGAGAACACAACATTACAGGGAAGAGAGTGGGGGAGAACACAACATTACAGGGAAGAGAGTGGGGAGAACACAACATTACAGGGAAGAGAGTGGGGAGAACACAACATTACAGGGAAGAGAGTGGAGGAGAACACAACATTACAGGGAAGAGAGTGGGGGAGAACACAACATTACAGAGAAGAGAGTGGAGGAGAACACAACATTACAGGGAAGAGAGTGGGGGAGAACACAACATTACAGGGAAGAGAGTGGAGGAGAACACAACATTACAGGGAAGAGAGTGGAGGAGAACACAACATTACAGGGAAGAGAGTGGAGGAGAACACAACATTACTGGGAAGAGAGTGGGGGAGAACACAACATTACAGGGAAGAGAGTGGAGGAGAACACAACATTACAGGGAAGAGAGTGGGGGAGAACACAACATTACAGGGAAGAGAGTGGGGGAGAACACAACATTACAGGGAAGAGAGTGGAGGAGAACACAACATTACAGGGAAGAGAGTGGAGGAGAACACAACATTACAGGGAAGAGAGTGGGGGAGAACACAACATTACAGGGAAGAGAGTCAGGGAGCATGGGGGAGAGAAGATAGGTGTGAGAGTAGAGATCTAAGAAGAAGGGGAACTGAGAGAAGAAGGATGCATGGGAGAGGAGAGGAGAGGAGAGGAGAGGAGAGGAGAGGAGAGGAGGAGAGGAGAGGAGGACCTCTAAGTGTTTTGTGAAGTATCAGGGCCTGTTTGAGGCAGTACTAGGCAATCAGTGCACAATGATATGTATTGCGGTATCAGGGCTTGCGATAGGCAGTACTAGAGGGGCAACGAACACAACAGATGGCAGCGAGGAAGACCCCAAATGTTAATCATATCACATGGATTCATGTTTCACCATCTGGTTGACTCACACACACACACCATCAGGGTCGATGAAAATACTTGCAGGATGAAGAGAAGGAGAGATGAAAAGGGAGAGAGGCAGCGGAGGGAGGGGAGAGAGAGGAGAGTGAAGAGAGAGGAAAGGGAAGGATGACAGAGAGAGAGAGGAGGGTAAAGAAAGAGAGGAGAGAGGGGCAGAAGAGAGATGGGGAAAGAGCAGAAGTCATTCTGTAGTAAAGTGGATTACCCTGCTTTGGAGAATGACATCATGTCTGACAAGCTGAGATCTGTAAAGTTGAGGAGATTAAGCCTTTATTTATTATTTATTTGTAATTCCACTGCTGTTCTTTTCTCCAATCTGATCCAGTAATGTAAAGCCTGTAATCATAAGATCCAGGGGTCAGTATTATGCCTCACAGCAGACCTGCTTATGAATTGGAGAATTGTGTTTTTCTCTTCATAGAATCAATCAGAAGGGAGAAACTGTACTGTGGGAGTTAAAGCTATATTTCTGATCTCCCTCCCTCCCTCAACAGCCACCCCTTGTATCAAGGCCATCAGCCCCAGTGAGGGCTGGACAACAGGCGGGGCTACAGTAATTATCATTGGAGAAAACTTCTTTGATGGACTTCAGGTCATATTTGGTACCATGCTGGTCTGGAGTGAGGTCAGTAGCACACTAATCTGTTTGTGTGTGTGTGTGTGTGTGTGTGTGTTTGTGTTTGTGTTTGTGTTTGTTTGACAAAAAATTCACAAACTGGGGACATTGTGTTGGTCCCCACAAGGTCAAATGTTATTTCTGGGGGGTTTAGGGTTAAGGTTAGAATTACGCTAAGAGTTAGGGTTAGTAGCAAGGGTTAAATAGAGTTTTTTGGGGTTAGGGTGAGGGTTAGAAGTTTGGAACCACCAAGGCTCTTTCTGGAGCTTGTCGCCTGGCCAAATTGAGCAATCGGGGAAGAAGATCCTTGGTCAGGGAGCTGACCAAGAACCCGATGGTCACTGACAGAGCTCCAGAGTTCCCCTGTGGAGATGAGAGAAACTTCCGGAAGGACAACCATCTCTGTAGCACTCAACCAATCAGGCCTTTATGGTAGAGTGGCCAGACGGAAGACACTCCTCAGTAAAAGGTACATGACAGCCCGCTTGGAGTTTGACAAAACGCACCTAAAGGACTCTCACACCATGACAAACAAGATTGTCTGGTCAGTTGAAAGCAAAATTGAACTCTTTGGCCTGAATGGCATGAGCCATGTCTGTGGGAAACCTGGCACCATCCCTACGGTGAAGCATGGTGGTGGCACCATCCCTAAGGTGAAGCATGGTGGTGGCAGCATCCCTAAGGTGAAGCATGGTGGTGGCAGCATCATGCTGTGGGGATGTCTTTCAGCGGCAGGAACTGGGAGACTAGTCAGGGTTGAGGGAAAGATGAACGGAGCAAAGTACAGAGAGATCCTTGATGAAAACCTGCTCCAGAGCACTCAGTACCTCAGACTGGGGTGAAAGGTTCACTTTCCAACATGACAACGACCCTAAGCAGACAGGCAAGACTTCGGGACAAGTCTCTGAATGTCCTTGAGTGGCCCAGCCAGAGCCCAGACTTGAACTCAATCAAACATCTCTGGAGAGAGAATTGAAAGTAGCTGTACATTGACGCTCCCCATCCAACCTGACAGAGTTTGAGAGGATCTGCGGAGAAGAATGGGAGAAACTCCCCAAATACAGGTGTGCTAAGCTTGTAGTGTCATACCCAAGAAGACTCAAGGCTGAAATCGCTGCCAAAGGTGCTTCAACTAAGTACTGAGGAAACGGTCTGAATACTTATGGAAATGTGACATTTCAGTTGTTTTTTCTTTTTTTTTCTTCACAAAAAATCCAAAAATCTATTTTTACTTTGTCATTATGGGGTATTGTGATGTCATTATGGGGTATTGTGATGTCATTATGGGGTATTGTGATGTCATTATGGGGTATTGTTGTACATTGATGAGGGGAAAACAACTATGTAAACATTTTTAGAATAAGGCTGTAACCCAACAAAATGTGGAAAAAGTCTAGGGGTCTGAATACTTTCTGAAGTCACTGTATAGAACTTGTTTTTATTAACATTTTATTTAACCTTTTTTTAACTGTCAGTTAAGAACAAATTCTTATTTACAATGAGATTCAATGAATACACCGGCCAAACGCGGACAACGCTGGGCCAATTGTGCACCACCCTATGGGACTCCCAATCACGGCCGGTTGTGATACAGCCTAGAATCGAACCAGGGTCTGTAGTGACACCTCTAGCACGGAGGTGCAGTGCCTTAGACCGTTGCGCAACTCTGGAGCCCAAAAATGTTATGGGGTCTGTAATGACAAGTGAAGTAGATATGTAATATTACAACCTTCCTTTGTCCCCTGTCCCCTGTCCCCCTCCGTAGCTCATCACAGCCCACGCCATCCGGGTGCAGACTCCCCCAAGACACATCCCTGGGGTTGTAGAGGTCACTCTGTCATACAAGTCTAAACAGTTCTGCAAGGGCACACCTGGACGCTTCATATACACAGGTAAATACACCTTAATATAACACACCTGACGCTACATATTCCCAGGTAAATACACCTTAATATAACACACCTGGACGCTTCATATACACAGGTAAATACACCCTTAATATAACACACCTGACGCTACATATTCCCAGGTAAATACACCTTAATATAACACACCTGGATGCTTTATATACACAGGTAAATACATCTTAATTTAACACACCTGGACGCTTCATATACACAGGTAAATACACCTTAATATAACACACCTGGACGCTTTATATACACAGGTAAATACATCTTAATTTAACACACCTGGACGCTTCATATACACAGGTAAATACACCTTAATATAACACACCTGACGCTACATATACACAGGTAAATACACCTTAATATAACACACCTGACGCTACATATTCCCAGGTAAATACACCTCAATATAACACACCTGGACGCTTCATATACACAGGTAAATACATCTTAATATAACACACCTGACGCTACATATACACAGGTAAATACACCTTAATTTAACACACCTGGACGCTACATATTCCCAGGTAAATACATCTTAATTTAACACACCTGGACGCTTCATATACACAGGTAAATACATCTTAATATAACACACCTGGACACTTCATATACACAGGTAAATACACCTAAAATAACACACCTGGACGCTTCATATACACAGGTAAATACACCTTAATTTAACACACCTGACGCTACATATTCCCAGGTAAATACACCTTAATTTAACACACCTGACGCTACATATTCCCAGGTAAATACATCTTAATATAACACACCTGACGCTACATATTCCCAGGTAAATACACCTTAATATAACACACCTGGATGCTTTATATACACAGGTAAATACATCTTAATTTAACACACCTGGACGCTTCATATACACAGGTAAATACACCTTAATATAACACACCTGACGCTACATATACACAGGTAAATACACCTTAATATAACACACCTGACGCTACATATTCCCAGGTAAATACACCTCAATATAACACACCTGGACGCTTCATATACACAGGTAAATAAATCTTAATATAACACACCTGACGCTACATATACACAGGTAAATACACCTTAATTTAACACACCTGACGCTACATATTCCCAGGTAAATACACCTTAATTTAACACACCTGACGCTACATATTCCCAGGTAAATACATCTTAATATAACACACCTGATGCTACATATTCCCGGGTAAATACACCTTAATATAACACACCTGGACGCTTCATATACACAGGTAAATACATCTTAATTTAACACACCTGACGCTACATATACACAGGTAAATACACCTTAATTTAACACACCTGGACGCTTCATATACACAGGTAAATACATCTTAATATAACACACCTGGACGCTACATATTCCCAGGTAAATACACCATAATATAACACACCTGACGCTACATATTCCCAGGTAAATACACCATAATGTAACACACCTGGACGCTTCATATACACAGGTAAATACACCTTAATATAACACACCTGGACGCTTCATATACACAGGTAAATACACCTTAATATAACACACCTGACGCTACATATACACAGGTAAATACATCTTAATTTAACACACCTGACGCTTCATATTCCCAGGTAAATACACCATAATATAACACACCTGGACGCTTCATATACACAGGTAAATACACCTTAATTTAACACACCTGACGCTACATATTCCCAGGTAAATACACCTTAATTTAACACACCTGACGCTACATATTCCCAGGTAAATACACCTTAATTTAACACACCTGACGCTACATATTCCCAGGTAAATACACCATAATATAACACACCTGGACGCTTCATATACACAGGTAAATACACCTTAATATAACACACCTGGACGCTTCATATACACAGGTAAATACATCTTAATTTAACACACCTGACGCTACATATTCCCAGGTAAATACATCTTAATATAACACACCTGATGCTACATATTCCCAGGTAAATAGATCTTCATTTAACACACCTGGACGCTTCATATACACAGGTAAATACACCTTAATTTAACACACCTGACGCTACATATTCCCAGGTAAATACACCTTAATTTAACACACCTGACGCTTCATATACACAGGTAAATACACCCTTAATATAACACACCTGACGCTACATATTCCCAGGTAAATACACCTTAATATAACACACCTGGATGCTTTATATACACAGGTAAATACATCTTAATTTAACACACCTGGACGCTTCATATACACAGGTAAATACACCTTAATATAACACACCTGACGCTACATATACACAGGTAAATACACCTTAATATAACACACCTGACGCTACATATTCCCAGGTAAATACACCTCAATGCTTCATATACACAGGTAAATACATCTTAATATAACACACCTGACGCTACATATACACAGGTAAATACACCTTAATTTAACACACCTGGCGCTACATATTCCCAGGTAAATACATCTTAATTTAACACACCTGGACGCTTCATATACACAGGTAAATACATCTTAATATAACACACCTGGACACTTCATATACACAGGTAAATACACCTAAAATAACACACCTGACGCTACATATACACAGGTAAATACTCCTTAATATAACACACCTGGACGCTTCATATACACAGGTAAATACATCTTAATTTAACACACCTGGACGCTTCATATTCCCAGGTAAATACATCTTAATATAACACACCTGGACGCTACATATTCCCAGGTAAATACACCATAATATAACACACCTGACGCTACATATTCCCAGGTAAATACACCATAATATAACACACCTGGACGCTTCATATACACAGGTAAATACACCTTAATATAACACACCTGACGCTACATATACACAGGTAAATACATCTTAATTTAACACACCTGACGCTTCATATTCCCAGGTAAATACACCATAATATAACACACGTGGAAGCTTCATATACACAGGTAAATACACCTTAATTTAACACACCTGACGCTACATATTCCCAGGTAAATACACCTTAATTTAACACACCTGACGCTACATATTCCCAGGTAAATACACCTTAATTTAACACACCTGACGCTACATATTCCCAGGTAAATACATCTTAATTTAACACACCTGGACGCTTCATATACACAGGTAAATACACCTTAATTTAACACACCTGACGCTACATATTCCCAGGTAAATACATCTTAATTTAACACACCTGACGCTACATATTCCCAGGTAAATACACCTTAATTTAACACACCTGACGCTACATATTCCCAGGTAAATACACCTTAATTTAACACACCTGACGCTACATATTCCCAGGTAAATACACCATAATATAACACACCTGGACGCTTCATATACACAGGTAAATACACCTTAATATAACACACCTGGACGCTTCATATACACAGGTAAATACACCACCTGGGCGCTTCATATACACAGGTAAATAATATAAACACCTGGAAGCTTCATATACACAGGTAAATACATCTTAATTTAACACACCTGGACGCTTCATATACACAGGTAAATACACCTTAATATAACACACCTGGACGCTACATATTCCCAGGTAAATACATCTTAATTTAACACAACTGGACGCTTCATATACACAGGTAAATACACCTTAATATAACACACCTGGACGCTTCATATACACAGGTAAATACACCTTAATTTAACACACCTGACGCTACATATTCCCAGGTAAATACACCTTAATTTAACACACCTGACGCTACATATTCCCAGGTAAATACACCTTAATTTAACACACCTGACGCTACATATTCCCAGGTAAATACACCTTAATTTAACACACCTGACGCTTCATATACACAGGTAAATACACCATAATATAACACACCTGGACGCTTCATATACACAGGTAAATACACCTTAATATAACACACCTGGACGCTTCATATACACAGGAAAATACACCTTAATATAACACACCTGGACGCTTCATATACACAGGTAAATACACCATAATATAACACACCTGGACGCTTCATATACACAGGTAAATACACCTTAATATAACACACCTGGACGCTTAATTTAACACACCTATACACATGTAAATACACCATAATATAACGCACCTGGAAGCTTCATATACACAGGTAAATACATCTTAATTTAACACACCTGGACGCTTCATATACACAGGTAAATACACCTTAATATAACACACCTGGACGCTACATATTCCCAGGTAAATACATCTTAATTTAACACAACTGGACGCTTCATATACACAGGTAAATACACCTTAATATAACACACCTGGACGCTTCATATACACAGGTAAATACACCTTAATTTAACACACCTGACGCTACATATTCCCAGGTAAATACACCTTAATTTAACACACCTGACGCTACATATTCCCAGGTAAATACACCTTAATTTAACACACCTGACGCTACATATTCCCAGGTAAATACACCTTAATTTAACACACCTGACGCTTCATATACACAGGTAAATACACCATAATATAACACACCTGGACGCTTCATATACACAGGTAAATACACCTTAATATAACACACCTGGACGCTTCATATACACAGGTAAATACACCTTAATATAACACACCTGGACGCTTCATATACACAGGTAAATACACCATAATATAACACACCTGGACGCTTCATATACACAGGTAAATACATCTTAATATAACACACCTGATGCTACATATTCCCAGGTAAATACACCTCAATATAACACACCTGGACGCTTCATATACACAGGTAAATACATCTTAATATAACACACCTGACGCTACATATACACAGGTAAATACACCTTAATTTAACACACCTGACGCTACATATTCCCAGGTAAATACATCTTAATTTAACACACCTGGACGCTTCATATACACAGTTAAATACATCTTAATATAACACACCTGGACACTTCATATACACAGGTAAATACACCTAAAATAACACACCTGACGCTACATATACACAGGTAAATACACCTAAAATAACACACCTGACGCTACATATTCCCAGGTAAATACACCTTAATTTAACACACCTGACGCTACATATTCCCAGGTAAATACACCATAATATAACACACCTGGACGCTTCATATACACAGGTAAATACACCTTAATATAACACACCTGGACGCTTCATATACACAGGTAAATACATCTTAATTTAACACACCTGACGCTACATATTCCCAGGTAAATACATCTTAATATAACACACCTGATGCTACATATTCCCAGGTAAATACATCTTCATTTAACACACCTGGACGCTTCATATACATAGGTAAATACACCTTAATTTAACACACCTGACGCTACATATTCCCAGGTAAATACACCTTAATTTAACACACCTGACGCTTCATATACACAGGTAAATACACCCTTAATATAACACACCTGACGCTACATATTCCCAGGTAAATACACCTTAATATAACACACCTGGATGCTTTATATACACAGGTAAATACATCTTAATTTAACACACCTGGACGCTTCATATACACAGGTAAATACCCCTTAATATAACACACCTGACGCTACATATACACAGGTAAATACACCTTAATATAACACACCTGACGCTACATATTCCCAGGTAAATACACCTCAATATAACACACCTGGACGCTTTATATACACAGGTAAATACATCTTAATTTAACATACCTGGACGCTTCATATACACAGGTAAATACACCTTAATATAACACACCTGACGCTACATATACACAGGTAAATACTCCTTAATATAACACACCTGGACGCTTCATATACACAGGTAAATACATCTTAATTTAACACACCTGGACGCTTCATATTCCCAGGTAAATACATCTTAATATAACACACCTGGACGCTACATATTCCCAGGTAAATACACCATAATATAACACACCTGACGCTACATATTCCCAGGTAAATACACCATAATATAACACACCTGGACGCTTCATATACACAGGTAAATACACCTTAATATAACACACCTGACGCTACATATACACAGGTAAATACATCTTAATTTAACACACCTGACGCTTCATATTCCCAGGTAAATACACCATAATATAACACACCTGGACGCTTCATATACACAGGTAAATACACCTTAATATAACACACCTGGACGCTTCATATACACAGGTAAATACACCATAATATAACACACCTGGACGCTTCATATACACAGGTAAATACACCTTAATTTAACACACCTGACGCTACATATTCCCAGGTAAATACACCTTAATTTAACACACCTGACGCTACATATTCCCAGGTAAATACACCATAATATAACACACCTGGACGCTTCATATTCACAGGTAAATACACCTTAATTTAACACACCTGACGCTACATATTCCCAGGTAAATACATCTTAATTTAACACACCTGACGCTACATATTCCCAGGTAAATACACCTTAATTTAACACACCTGACGCTACATATTCCCAGGTAAATACACCTTAATTTAACACACCAGGTAAATACACCTTAATATAACACAGGTAAATACACCATAATATAACACACCTGGACGCTTCATATACACAGGTAAATACACCTTAATATAACACACCTGGACGCTTCATATACACAGGTAAATACACCATAATATAACACACCTGGACGCTTCATATACACAGGTAAATACATCTTAATTTAACACACCTGGACGCTTCATATACACAGGTAAATACACCTTAATTTAACACACCTGACGCTACATATTCCCAGGTAAATACACCTTAATATAACACACCTGGATGCTTTATATACACAGGTAAATACATCTTAATTTAACACACCTGGACGCTTCATATACACAGGTAAATACACCTTAATATAACACACCTGACGCTACATATACACAGGTAAATACACCTTAATATAACACACCTGACGCTACATATTCCCAGGTAAATACACCTCAATATAACACACCTGGACGCTTCATATACACAGGTAAATACATCTTAATATAACACACCTGACGCTACATATACACAGGTAAATACACCTTAATTTAACACACCTGACGCTACATATTCCCAGGTAAATACATCTTAATTTAACACACCTGGACGCTTCATATACACAGGTAAATACATCTTAATATAACACACCTGGACACTTCATATACACAGGTAAATACACCTAAAATAACACACCTGACGCTACATATACACAGGTAAATACACCTAAAATAACACACCTGACGCTACATATTCCCAGGTAAATACACCTTAATATAACACACCTGGACGCTTTATATACACAGGTAAATACATCTTAATTTAACATACCTGGACGCTTCATATACACAGGTAAATACACCTTAATATAACACACCTGACGCTACATATACACAGGTAAATACTCCTTAATATAACACACCTGGACGCTTCATATACACAGGTAAATACATCTTAATTTAACACACCTGGACGCTTCATATTCCCAGGTAAATACATCTTAATATAACACACCTGGACGCTACATATTCCCAGGTAAATACACCATAATATAACACACCTGACGCTACATATTCCCAGGTAAATACACCATAATATAACACACCTGGACGCTTCATATACACAGGTAAATACACCTTAATATAACACACCTGACGCTACATATACACAGGTAAATACATCTTAATTTAACACACCTGACGCTTCATATTCCCAGGTAAATAAACCATAATATAACACACCTGGACGCTTCATATACACAGGTAAATACACCTTAATTTAACACACCTGACGCTACATATTCCCAGGTAAATACACCTTAATTTAACACACCTGACGCTACATATTCCCAGGTAAATACACCTTAATTTAACACACCTGACGCTACATATTCCCAGGTAAATACACCATAATATAACACACCTGGACTCTTCATATACACAGGTAAATACATCTTAATTTAACACACCTGGACGCTTCATATACACAGGTAAATACACCTTAATTTAACACACCTGACGCTACATATTCCCAGGTAAATACATCTTAATTTAACACACCTGACGCTACATATTCCCAGGTAAATACACCTTAATTTAACACACCTGACGCTACATATTCCCAGGTAAATACACCTTAATATAACACACCTGGACGCTACATATTCCCAGGTAAATACATCTTAATTTAACACACCTGGACGCTTCATATACACAGGTAAATACACCTTAATTTAACACACCTGACGCTACATATTCCCAGGTAAATACACCTTAATTTAACACACCTGACGCTACATATTCCCAGGTAAATACACCTTAATATAACACACCTGGATGCTTTATATACACAGGTAAATACATCTTAATTTAACACACCTGGACGCTTCATATACACAGGTAAATACACCTTAATATAACACACCTGACGCTACATATACACAGGTAAATACACTACATATACACAGGTAAATACACCTTAATATAACACACCTGACGCTACATATTCCCAGGTAAATACACCTCAATATAACACACCTGGACGCTTCATATACACAGGTAAATACATCTTAATATAACACACCTGACGCTACATATACACAGGTAAATACACCTTAATTTAACACACCTGACGCTACATATTCCCAGGTAAATACATCTTAATTTAACACACCTGGACGCTTCATATACACAGGTAAATACATCTTAATATAACACACCTGGACACTTCATATACACAGGTAAATACACCTAAAATAACACACCTGACGCTACATATACACAGGTAAATACACCTAAAATAACACACCTGACGCTACATATTCCCAGGTAAATACACCTTAATATAACACACCTGGACGCTTTATATACACAGGTAAATACATCTTAATTTAACATACCTGGACGCTTCATATACACAGGTAAATAAACCTTAATATAACACACCTGACGCTACATATACACAGGTAAATACTCCTTAATATAACACACCTGGACGCTTCATATACACAGGTAAATACATCTTAATTTAACACACCTGGACGCTTCATATTCCCAGGTAAATACATCTTAATATAACACACCTGGACGCTACATATTCCCAGGTAAATACACCATAATATAACACACCTGACGCTACATATTCCCAGGTAAATACACCATAATATAACACACCTGGACGCTTCATATACACAGGTAAATACACCTTAATATAACACACCTGACGCAGGTAAATACATATACACAGGTAAATACATCTTAATTTAACACACCTGACGCTTCATATTCCCAGGTAAATAAACCATAATATAACACACCTGGACGCTTCATATACACAGGTAAATACACCTTAATTTAACACACCTGACGCTACATATTCCCAGGTAAATACACCTTAATTTAACACACCTGACGCTACATATTCCCAGGTAAATACACCTTAATTTAACACACCTGACGCTACATATTCCCAGGTAAATACACCATAATATAACACACCTGGACTCTTCATATACACAGGTAAATACATCTTAATTTAACACACCTGGACGCTTCATATACACAGGTAAATACACCTTAATTTAACACACCTGACGCTACATATTCCCAGGTAAATACATCTTAATTTAACACACCTGACGCTACATATTCCCAGGTAAATACACCTTAATTTAACACACCTGACGCTACATATTCCCAGGTAAATACACCTTAATTTAACACACCTGACGCTACATATTCCCAGGTAAATACATCTTAATTTAACACACCTGGACGCTTACATATTCCCAGGTAAATACATCTTAATTTAACACACCTGGACGCTACATATAACACAGGTAAATACACAGGTTAATTTAACACACCTGACGCTACATATTCCCAGGTAAATACACCTTAATTTAACACACCTGACGCTACATATTCCCAGGTAAATACACCTTAATTTAACACACCTGGACGCTTCATATACACAGGTAAATACACCATAATATAACACACCTGGACGCTTCATATACACAGGTAAATACACCTTAATATAACACACCTGACGCTACATATACACAGGTAAATACATCTTAATTTAACACACCTGACGCTTCATATTCCCAGGTAAATAAACCATAATATAACACACCTGGACGCTTCATATACACAGGTAAATACACCTTAATTTAACACACCTGACGCAGGTAAATACATATTCCCAGGTAAATACACCTTAATTTAACACACCTGACGCTACATATTCCCAGGTAAATACACCTTAATTTAACACACCTGACGCTACATATTCCCAGGTAAATACACCATAATATAACACACCTGGACTCTTCATATACACAGGTAAATACATCTTAATTTAACACACCTGGACGCTTCATATACACAGGTAAATACACCTTAATTTAACACACCTGACGCTACATATTCCCAGGTAAATACATCTTAATTTAACACACCTGACGCTACATATTCCCAGGTAAATACACCTTAATTTAACACACCTGACGCTACATATTCCCAGGTAAATACACCTTAATATAACACACCTGGACGCTACATATTCCCAGGTAAATACATCTTAATTTAACACACCTGGACGCTTCATATACACAGGTAAATACACCTTAATTTAACACACCTGACGCTACATATTCCCAGGTAAATACACCTTAATTTAACACACCTGACGCTACATATTCCCAGGTAAATACACCTTAATTTAACACACCTGGACGCTTCATATACACAGGTAAATACACCATAATATAACACACCTGGACGCTTCATATACACAGGTAAATACACCTTAATATAACACACCTGGACGCTTCATATACACAGGTAAATACACCATAATATAACACACCTGGACGCTTCATATACACAGGTAAATACATCTTAATTTAACACACCTGGACGCTTCATATACACAGGTAAATACACCTTAATATAACACACCTGGACGCTACATATTCCCAGGTAAATACATCTTAATTTAACACACCTGGACGCTTCATATACACAGGTAAATACATCTTAATTTAACACACCTGATGCTACATATTCCCAGGTAAAAACACCTTAATTTAACACACCTGACGCTACATATTCCCAGGTAAATACACCTTAATTTAACACACCTGACGCTACATATTCCCAGGTAAAAACACCTTAATTGAACACACCTGATGCTACATATACACAGGTAAATACATCTTAATTTAACACACCTGATGCTACATATACACAGGTAAATACATCTTAATTTAACACACCTGATGCTACATATACACAGGTAAATACATCTTAATTTAACACACCTGATGCTACATATACACAGGTAAATACATCTTAATTTAACACACCTGACGCTACATATTCCCAGGTAAATACACCTTAATTTAACACACCTGATGCTACATATACACAGGTAAATACATCTTAATTTAACACACCTGATGCTACATATACACAGGTAAATACATCTTAATTTAGCACACCTGATGCTACATATTCCCAGGTAAATACACCTTAATGTAACACCTGATGCTACATATACACAGGTAAATACATCTTAATTTAACACACCTGATGCTACATATACACAGGTAAATACATCTTAATTTAACACCTGATGCTACATATACACAGGTAAATACATCTTAATTTAACACACCTGATGCTACATATTCCCAGGTAAATACACCTTAATATAACACACCTGATGCTACATATACACAGGTAAATACACCTTAATTTAACACACCTGACGCTTCATATACACAGGTAAATACACCATAATATAACACACCTGGACGCTTCATATACACAGGTAAATACACCTTAATATAACACACCTGGACGCTTCATATACACAGGTAAATACACCATAATATAACACACCTGGACGCTTCATATACACAGGTAAATACATCTTAATTTAACACACCTGGACGCTTCATATACACAGGTAAATACACCTTAATATAACACACCTGGACGCTTCATATACACAGGTAAATACACCTTAATTTAACACACCTGACGCTACATATTCCCAGGTAAATACACCTTAATTTAACACACCTGACGCTACATATTCCCAGGTAAATACACCTTAATTTAACACACCTGACGCTACATATTCCCAGGTAAATACACCATAATATAACACACCTGGACTCTTCATATACACAGGTAAATACATCTTAATTTAACACACCTGGACGCTTCATATACACAGGTAAATACACCTTAATATAACACACATGGACGCTTCATATACACAGGTAAATACACCTTAATTTAACACACCTGACGCTACATATTCCCAGGTAAATACACCTTAATTTAACACACCTGACGCTACATATTCCCAGGTAAATACACCTTAATTTAACACACCTGACGCTACATATTCCCAGGTAAATACACCATAATATAACACACCTGGACGCTTCATATACACAGGTAAATACATCTTAATTTAACACACCTGACACTACATATACACAGGTAAATACACCTTAATTTAACACACCTGGACGCTTCATATACACAGGTAAATACATCTTAATATAACACACCTGGACGCTACATATTCCCAGGTAAATACACCATAATATAACACACCTGACGCTACATATTCCCAGGTAAATACACCATAATATAACACACCTGGACGCTTCATATACACAGGTAAATACACCTTAATATAACACACCTGGACGCTTCATATACACAGGTAAATACACCTTAATATAACACACCTGACGCTACATATACACAGGTAAATACACCTTAATATAACACACCTGACGCTACATATTCCCAGGTAAATACATCTTAATTTAACACACCTGGACGCTTCATATACACAGGTAAATACATCTTAATTTAACACACCTGGACGCTTCATATACACAGGTAAATACACCTTAATATAACACACCTGACGCTACATATACTCAGGTAAAAACATCTTAAATATAACACACCTGACGCTACATATACACAGGTAAATACACCTTAATATAACACACCTGATGCTACATATACACAGGTAAATACATCTTAATTTAACACACCTGGACGCTTCATATACACAGGTAAATACACCTTAATATAACACACCTGGACGCTTCATATACACAGGTAAATACACCTTAATTTAACACACCTGACGCTACATATTCCCAGGTAAATACACCTTAATATAACACACCTGGACGCTTCATATTCACAGGTAAATACACTTAATATAACACACCTGGACTCTTCATATACACAGGTAAATACACCTTAATTTAACACACCTGACGCTACATATTCCCAGGTAAATACATCTTAATTTAACACACCTGGACGCTTCATATACACAGGTAAATACATCTTAATTTAACACACCTGACGCTACATATACACAGGTAAATACACCTTAATTTAACACACCTGACCCTACATATTCCCAGGTAAATACATCTTAATTTAACACACCTGGACGCTTCATATACACAGGTAAATACACCTTAATATAACACACCTGGACGCTTCATATACACAGGTAAATACACCTTAATTTAACACACCTGACGCTACATATTCCCAGCTAATACACCTTAATTTAACACACCTGACGCTACATATTCCCAGGTAAATACACCTTAATTTAACACACCTGACGCTACATATTCCCAGGTAAATACATCTTAATTTAACACACCTGATGCTACATATACACAGGTAAATACATCTTAATTTAACACACCTGATGCTACATATACACAGGTAAATACATCTTAATTTAACACACCTGATGCTACATATACACAGGTAAATACATCTTAATTTAACACACCTGATGCTACATATTCCCAGGTAAATACACCTTAATTTAACACACCTGACGCTACATATTCCCAGGTAAATACACCATAATATAACACACCTGGACTCTTCATATACACAGGTAAATACACCTTAATTTAACACACCTGACGCTACATATTCCCAGGTAAATACATCTTAATTTAACACACCTGACGCTACATATTCCCAGGTAAATAAACCTTAATTTAACACACCTGACGCTACATATTCCCAGGTAAATACACCTTAATTTAACACACCTGACGCTACATATTCCCAGGTAAATACATCTTAATTTAACACACCTGGACGCTTCATATACACAGGTAAATACACCTTAATATAACACACCTGGACGCTTCATATACACAGGTAAATACACCTTAATTTAACACACCTGACGCTACATATTCCCAGGTAAATACACCTTAATTTAACACACCTGACGCTACATATTCCCAGGTAAATACACCTTAATTTAACACACCTGACGCTACATATTCCCAGGTAAATACATCTTAATTTAACACACCTGATGCTACATATACACAGGTAAATACATCTTAATTTAACACACCTGATGCTACATATACACAGGTAAATACATCTTAATTTAACACACCTGATGCTACATATACACAGGTAAATACATCTTAATTTAACACACCTGATGCTACATATTCCCAGGTAAAAACACCTTAATTTAACACACCTGATGCTACATATACACAGGTAAATACATCTTAATTTAACACACCTGATGCTTCATATACACAGGTAAATACATCTTAATTTAACACACCTGATGCTACATATACACAGGTAAATACATCTTAATTTAACACACCTGATGCTACATATACACAGGTAAATACATCTTAATTTAACACACCTGATGCTACATATACACAGGTAAATACACCTTAATTTAACACACCTGATGCTACATATACACAGGTAAATACATCTTAATTTAACACACCTGATGCTACATATACACAGGTAAATACATCTTAATTTAGCACACCTGATGCTACATATTCCCAGGTAAATACACCTTAATTTAACACACCTGATGCTACATATACACAGGTAAATACATCTTAATTTAACACACCTGATGCTACATATACACAGGTAAATACACCTTAATATAACACACCTGATGCTACATATACACAGGTAAATACATCTTAATTTAACACCTGATGCTACATATACACAGGTAAATACACCTTAATTTAACACACCTGATGCTACATATACACAGGTAAATACATCTTAATTTAACACACCTGATGCTACATATACACAGGTAAATACATCTTAATTTAACACCTGATGCTACATATACACAGGTAAATACATCTTAATTTAACACACCTGATGCTACATATACACAGGTAAATACATCTTAATTTAACACACCTGATGCTACATATACACAGGTAAATACATCTTAATTTAACACACCTGATGCTACATATACACAGGTAAATACATCTTAATTTAACACCTGATGCTTCATATACACAGGTAAATACATCTTAATTTAACACACCTGATGCTACATATACACAGGTAAATACATCTTAATTTAAACACCTGATGCTTCATATACACAGGTAAATACATCTTAATTTAACACCTGATGCTTCATATACACAGGTAAATACATCTTAATTTAACACACCTGACGCTACATATTCCCAGGTAAATACACCTTAATTTAACACACCTGATGTTACATATACACAGGTAAATACATCTTAACTTAACACCTGATGCTTCATATACACAGGTAAATACATCTTAATTTAACACACCTGATGATACATATACACAGGTAAATACATCTTCATTTAACACCTGATGCTTCATATACACAGGTAAATACATCTTCATTTAACACCTGATGCTTCATATACACAGGTAATTACACCTTCATTTAAAACACCTGACGCTACATATTCCCAGGTAAATACACCTTAATTTAACACACCTGACGCTACATATTCCCAGGTAAATACATCTTAATTTAAAACACCTGACGCTACCTATTCCCAGGTAAATACACCTTAATTTAACATATACCCTGTGGATGAGAGGAGAGAGTGGAGAGACGGGAGTGAGGAGCAATGAGAGGAGAGGAGAGGAGAGAAGGGTAGAAGGGACTATGGGATTACCATGGTCGGCCATCTTGGCCTCCTGGCTGGTGGTTGGCTCCAGTCTGGGTTTAGTGCCAGTGGGTAATCATATAGTACTGGCATGGTGTGGCCTGGCAGCTGGCAAGGGCATGGCACATTGACATGCACACACACACATACACATTCACACACACACGGGGGACAGCTGGTATCACTAATCAACTTGTGTTGGGGAGAGGAACCACATGCTGCCTGCTCACAGACCTAATTAATTCATCACACACACAATACTGCTGCTACTACTGGAATAAACACACACACACTGTACAGTCGTGGCCAAAAGTTTTGAAAATGACACAAATATTAATTTCCACAAAGTTTGCTGCTTCAGTGTCTTTAGATATTTGTGTCAGATGTTACTATGGAATACTGAAGTATAATTACAAGCATTTCATAAGTGTCAAAGGCTTTTATTGAGAATTACATGAAGTTGATGCAGAGTCAATATTTGCAGTGTTGACCCTTCTTTTTCAAACAATCAGAAAGGGGATTCATCATAGAAATTGACTTTACCCCAGTCCTCAGCAGTCCAATCCCTGTACCTTCTGCAAAATATCAGTTTGTCCCTGATGTTTTTCCTGGAGAGAAGTGGCTTCTTTGCTGCCCTTCTTGACACCAGGCCATCCTCCAAAAGTCTTTGTCTCACTGTGCATGCAGATGCACTCACACCTGCCTGCTGCCATTCCTGAGCAAGCTCTGTACTGGTGGTGCCCCGATCCCGCAGCTGAATCAACTTTAGGAGACGGTCCTGGCGCTTGCTGGACTTTCTTGGGCGCCCTGAAGCCTTCTTCACAACAATTGAACCGCTCTCCTTGAAGTCCTTGATGATCCGATAGATGGTTGATTTAGGTGCAATCTTACTGGCAGCAATATCCTTGCCTGCGAAGCCCTTTTTGTGCAAAGCAATGATGACGGCACATGTTTCCTTGCAGGTAACCATGATTGACAGAGGAAGAACAATGATTCCAATAACCACCCTCCTTTTGAAGCTTCCAGACTTTTGTTTGAACTCAATCAGCATGACAGAGTGATCTCCAGCCTTGTCCTCGTCAACACTCATACCTGTGTTAACGAGAGAATCACTGACATGATGACAGCTGGTCCTTTTGTGTCAGGGCTGAAGTGCAGTATAATTTTTTGGGGGGGACTCAGTTAAATTTTATGGCAAAGAGGGACTTTGGAATTAATTGCAATTCATCTGATCACTCTTCATAACATTCTGGAGTATATGCAAATTGCCATCATACAAACTGAGGCAGCAGACTATGTGAAAATTAATATTTGTGTCATTGTCAAAACTTTTGGCCACGACCTAACACACACACACACACACACAGAACAGGGAAGTGGGTAGAGAAAAGGAAACTGGGTGTATTTTCACATGTAAAGCTGTTTTTATTCAGCCTGATTTTCTCTCCTTCCCTCTCTCTCTCTTCTACAAGTCCATTTACATGTATCACCATTCATCAAAGAAGCTCCAAGCCCTTCCTCCAGGCAGAGATGTAATGCTGTAATCCTGTGAGGTCTGTTAGGGGCTGTAAAGAGCTGTGAAGTGCTGGCAGGCTTCTGGCTGTAGATTGGGTTGTGTCCCAAATGGCACCCTGTATAGTGCAATCCTTTTGACATGAGCCCTATGGGTCCTGATTAAAAGTAATCCTCTATATAGGTAATAGGATGCCATTTGGGACGCATGTTGGAGGTGCATGATGATGAACATCTCTCGTTCAGAAGTCAATCCTTTCCTCTTCAGAATGCAGTCGCCACCTCGCTTAGCAACCGCGTATCACTGCTGATATTAAAAGTCCCTGCTGCTGGAGCACATATGAATCCAACATAATGTTATTGGTCACGTACACATATTTTGCAGATATTATCGCAGGTGCAGCGAAATGCTTATGTTTCTACGTCTAACAGTGGTACTTAACAATACAAAACCTGACACACAAATCCCCAGATATGAAAGGAAATAAGTTATGAAATACCAGAACGAGCAATGTCAGATTCCAGAATATAAATATACTGCATAAACAGTACCAGTCAAAAGTTTGGACTCACCAACTCATTCAAGGTTTTTTCTTTATTTGGACTATTTTCTACATTATACATTATAGAATAATAGTGAAGACATCAAAACTATGAAATAACACATATGGAATCATGTAGTAACCAAAAAAGTGGTAAACTCCCTCATAGCCTGGTTCCTCTCTAGGTTTCTTCCTAGGTTTTGGCCTTTCTAGTGAGTTTTTCCTAGCCACCGTGCTTCTACACCTGCATTGCTTGCTGTTTGGGGTTTTAGGCTGGGTTTCTGTACAGCACTTTGAGATATCAGCTGATGTACGAAGGGCTATATAAATGCATTTGATTTGATTTGATTTTGATTAAACAAATCAAAATATGTTTTATATTTGAGATTCTTCAAAGTAGCCATCCTTTGCCTTGATGACAGCTTTGCACACTCTTGTCATTCTCTCAACCAGCTTCATGAATGCTTTTCCAACAGTCTTGAAGGAATTCCCACATATGCTGAGCACTGCTTTTCCTTCACTCTGTGGTCCAACTCATCCTAAACCATATCAATTGGGTTCAGGTCGGGTGATTGTGGAGGCCAGGTCATCTGATGCAGCACTCCATCACTCTCCTTCTTGGTCAAATAGCCCTTACACAGCCTGGAGGTGTGTTTTGGGTCATTGTCCTGTTGAAAAACAAATGATAGTCTCACTAAGCGCAAACCAGATGGGATGGCGTATAGTTGCAGAATGACGTGGTAGCCATGATGGTTAAGTGTGGCTTTCACACCTCCTCCTCCATGCTTCACGGTGGGAACAACACATACAGAGATCATCTGTTCACTTACTCTGCATCTCAAGACACAGATGTTGGAACCAAAAATCTCAAATTTTGACTCATCAGGCCAAACGACAGATTTCCACCGGTCGAATGTCCATTGCTTGTGTTTCTTGGCCCATGCAAGTCTCTTCTTATTATCGGTGTCCTTTAGTAGTGGTTTCTTTGCAGCAATTCGACCATGAAGGCCTGATTCACGCAGTCTCCTCTGAACAGTTGATGTTATTTGAACTCTGTGAAGTATTTATTTGGGCTGCAATCTGAGGTGCAATTAATTCTAATGAACTTGTCTTCTGCAGCAGAAGTAACTCTGGGTGTTCCTTTCCTGTGGCAGTTCTCATGAGAGCCAGTTTCATCATAGCGCTTGATTGTTTTTGCGACTGCACTTGAAGAAACTTTAAAAGTTCTAGAAATGTTCCATATTGACTGACCTTCATGTCTTAAAGTAATGATGAACTGTCATTTCTCTTTGCTTATTTGAGATGTTCTTGCCATAATATGGACTTGGTCTTTTACCAAATAGGGCTATCTTTTGTATACCCCCCTACCTTGTCACAACACAACTGATTTGCTCAAATGCATTAACCTCTCTGGGATATGTGGCACGCTAGCGTCCCACCTGGCCAAAAGCCAGTGAAAATGCAGAGCTCCAAATTCAAATAAATTACTATAAAAATCTAACTTTCATGAAATCACACATGCAAGATAGAAAATTCAGATTCAGATTTCAAAAATGCTTTTCGGCAAAACAAACAATTCTATTATCTGAGGATAGCACCCCAGTAAACAAAGAGAGAAAAGCATATTTCAACCCTGCAGGTGCGACACAAAACGCAGAAATAAAAATATAATTCATGCCTTACCTTTGACGAGCTTCTTCTGTTGGCACTCCAATATGTCCCATAAACATCACAAATGGCCCTTTTGTTCGATTAATTCCGTCGATATATATGCAAAATGTCAATTTATTTGGCGCATTTGATCCAGAAAAACACCGGTTCCAACTTGCGCAACATGACTACAACATATCTCAAAAGTTACCTGTAAAGTTTGCCAAAACATTTCAAACTTCTTTTGTAATAGAACTTTGTATTTTTTCACGTAAATAATTGATCAAATTGAAGACGGGATGATCCATGTTCAATACAGGAGGAAAACAAACTGTAGCTAGCTTTCTGGTCACTCGCCTCCATCTAACATTACACTTCAAGTTACCCTCGTTCAAGATGGCCGTACGTCTTCATTACACAAAGGGAAAACCTCAACTAATTTCTAAAGACTGCTGACATCCAGTGGAAGCGATAGGAACTGGAAGAAGATCCCTTAGAAATCTGGATTCCCAATGAAAACCCATTGAAAAGAGAGTGACCTCGAATAAAAATCTGTATAGTTTGTCCTCTGGGTTTCGCCTGCTAAATAGGTTCTGTTATACTCACAGACATGATTCAAACAGTTTTAGAGAGAGTGTTTCCTATCCAAATCTACTAATGATATGCATTTCTTATCTTTTGGGGATGAGTAGCAGGAAGTTGAATTTGGGCATTTCATCCGGACGTGAAAATACTGCCCCCTGTCACCAAGAAGTTAAGAATGAGAACGTGCAAAGCATGGTAGAGTACCAGGTGGTAGCCAGCTTGTAACAGTGACTAACTTCAGTGACCAACTTCAGGGCAGGGCGGAGGCCGGCTAGTGGTGACTATTTGACAGTCTGATGGCCTGGAGATATAAGCTGGTTTTAGTCTCACAGTCCCAGCTTTGATGCACCAGTACTGTCTCTGTCTTTTAAATGGTAGCAGGGTGAACAGGCCATGGCTGGCTGAGAATCTTGATGATCTTCTTGGCCTTCAAGTGACACACAGCGTGCTGTAGATGTCAGTACACTTGCTTAGTGGTGTTGCAGACACCACTACAGTCCACGATCAGCTCCTTTGTTCTGTTGAGGGATAGTTTATTTTCCTGGTAAAACCACGTCAGGACCCTCATTTCCTCCCTCTAGGCTGTCTCGTCGTTGTTGGTAATTGGTGTTGTGTTGTCAGCAAATCTGATGATTGAGTGAAAAGGGAGTACAGGAAGGATCTAAGCCCGCACCCTTGTGGGGCCCCCAGTGTTGAGGATTAACGTAGTGGAGGTGTTGTTGCCTACCTTTATGAACCTGGGGTCGACCCATCAGGAAGTCCAGGACCCAGTTGCATAAGGCAGGGTTCAGACCCAAGGCCGTGAGCTTAGTGCTTCATGATGACAGAAATGAGTGTTATGGGTATTAGTCATTTACTTCATTTACCTTCGTATTCTTGGGTACAGGAACAATGGTGGACATCTTGAAGCAAGTGGGGACAGCAGTCTGGGATAGGGAGATATTTAATATGTCCATAAACTCTTCACATGCTCTGATGACGCGGCTTGGGTGCCGTCTGGGCTGACAGCCTAGCGAGGGTTAACAGGCTTAAATGTCTTACTCCGTCGGCCATAGAGAACGAGACTTTACAATCCTTGTGAGCAGCGATGGCCCGCGTTGGTGGCTCTGTGTTTTCATCGAAGCGGGGAGAAGAAGGTGTTTATCTTGTCTGGGAGCAAGACGTGGGAGAGAGACATCAGTGTCCGCAATGTGGCTTTCCCTTTATAATCCATGTTGGGCTGGAGTCTCTGCCACATACAGTGCCTTGTGAAAGTATTGACCCCCTTTGGCATTTTTCCTATTTTGTTGCTTGACAACCTGGAATTAAAATGTATTTTGGGGGGTTTTGTATTATTTGATTTATACAACATGCCTACTACCACTTGAAGATGCAAAATATATTTTAATGGTAAACAAACAAGAAATAAGACAAAAAAAACATTTGAGTGTGCATAACTGTTCACCCCCGCTAAAGTCGATACTTTGTAGAGCCACCCCTTGCAGCAATTACAGCTGCAAGTCTCTTGGGATATGTCTCTATAAGCTTGGTACATCTAGCCACTGGGATTTTTGCCCATTCTTCCAAGCAAAACTGATCCAGCTCCTTCAAGTAAGATGGGTTCCGCTGGTGTACAGCAGTCTTTAAGTCATAGCACAGATTCTCAACTGGATTGAGGTCTGGGCTTTGACTAGGCCATTCCAAGACATTTAAATGAGTTTCTTCAGCAGTACTGTATGCTTAGGGTCATTGTCCTGCTGGATGGTGAACCTCCGTCCCGGTCTCAAATCTCAGGAAGACTGAAACAGGTCACCCTCAAGAATTTCCCTGTATTTAGCACCATCCATCATTCCTTCAATTCTGACCAGTTTCCCAGTCCCTGCCGATGAAAAACATCCCCACAGCATGATGCTGCCACCACCATGCTTCACTGTGGGGATGATTTTCTCGGGGTGATGGGGGTTGTTGGGTTTGCGCCAGACAGTGTTTTCCTTGATGGCCAAAAAGGTACATTTGAATCTCATCTGACCAGAGTACCTTCTTCCATATGTTTGGGGAGTCTCCCACACTCCTTTTGGCAAACACCAAACGTATTTGCTTATTTTTTTCTTTGAGCAATGCATTTTTTCTGGCCATTCTTCCATAAAGCCCAGCTCTGTGGAGGGTACGGCTTAAAGTGGTCCTATGGACAGATACTCAAATCTCCTCTGTGGATCTTTGCAGCTCCTTCAGGGTTATCATTGGACCTCTTTGTTGCCTCTGATTAATTCCCTCCTTGCCTGGTCCGTGAGTTTTGGTGGGCGGCCCTCTCTTGGCAGGTTTGTTGTGGTGCATTATTCTTTCTATGTTTTAATAATGGATTTAATGGTGCTCCGTGGGATGTTCAAAGTTTCTGATAATTCTTTAGAACCCAACCTGGTACTTCTCCAAAACGTTGTCCCGGACCTGTTTGGAGAACTCCTTGGTCTTCATGGTGCCGCTTGCTTGGTGGTGCTCATTGCTTAGTGGTGTTGCAGACTCTTGGGCCTTTCAGAACAAGTTTATATATACTGCGATCATGTGACAGATCATGTGACACATAGATTGCACGCAGGTGAACTTTATTTGACTAATTATTTGACTTCTGAAGGTAATTGGTTGCACCAGATCTTATTTAGGGCTTCATAGCAAAGGGGCTGAATACATATGCAGGCACCACTTTTCTGTTTTAATTCTTTTTTATTTTTTGAACAAGTAATTTCATTTCACTTCACCAATTTGGACTATTTTCTGTGTGTTCATTACACAAAATCCAAATAAAAATCGATTTAAATTACAGGTTGTAATGCAACAAATAGGAAAAACGCCAAGGGGGATGAATACTTTTGCAAGGCACTGTACTGTGTCTTGTGTCTGAGCCGTTGAATTGCGACTCCACTTTTTCTCTGTAGTGTCGTTTTGGCTGTTTGATTGCCTTATGCATATCTGTTTGTACATGTCCATGTTCCCAGTCACCTTGCCGTGGATAAATGTGGTGCTTTGCGCTTTCAGTTTTGTGTGATTGCTGGCATCTATCCGTGGTTTCTAGTTTGGATAAGTTGTAATCCTCACAGTGGGAAAAACATCCTCTATGCACTTCCTGATGAACGCAGTCACCGAGTCAGTGTATACGTCAATACTATTCTCATTATGGGTAGTTGCTAAAAATTGGGTACGCACACACACGCACACATGCACGTACACACATACAAAGACCAATGCTCTCTCTCTGACAGACAGACAGACAGACAGACACATTAAGAGTAGTATTTCTGGGTCTAGTACTGATTAGGTGTGAAGCATCAGTAATCCATCAGGAAGCTGAGGATGCTGTTAGAATAGGACAGGGAAGGGAGAACTAAAATACAGCAACAGAATATTAACAACCTGAAAGACTCTAAATGTGTCCCAAATGGCTCCCTTTATAAAGCCCATAGGGCCCTGGCTAAAAGTAGTGCACTACATAGGGAATAGTGTGCCATTTAACTCCCATTCTCTCTATGTTCTATCTAACTACTATTCCACAGAGGGGTGGAAAGAGCCAGAAGTTGTTGCCATTTTTATATCGGAAGGAACTGTGAAATGGAAGAACTTCAGTCTGTACCTGTATTACTGGCATTAGTATCAGTGTGTAGTATAGATGGACCGTAGAAGCACACACCCACAATCTCTGTCTGTCTGTCTGTCTGTCTGTCTGTCTGTCTGTCTGTCTGTCTGTCTGTCTGTCTCTCTCTTTCTCTCTCTCTCTAACAGTTGAGTGCAGTAGCGAGGTGGTCTATTACTTTCTCTCCCTTCCCATTTGTGAATTCAGTCCTTTATTGAGCTGCCGTGGAGTCTGCTGTTGATTAAAACTTCTGGATTCTCCTGGTAGAGATGGGGAGCACGCCCCCCCAACCCCCCCTACAGTCAGACGCAGTTCCTAAACAACCTCCATATTATGGGGATATTCAAATGAGATTCAGGGTTTAAATGGAATGGAAGGAAGGAATTGGAATGTCCAGATGGTGGAATACCACATTATAATCTACCCTAAAGATCAGTATTGGATTTATGTTGATTATAGGATTTTCCATTTTGCACTTTTATGATGGGTTAGATTATAAAATATTGTTTGCTATAGGTCTAGTAATCTTGCTGTAATCTTAATTCCTAGATTAGTTGAACTTTTGGTATTATCACAGTGAAATGTCATATTTATATACATTCATTGGTAAACATTCTCAAGCATCTGTTTAAAAGTAAAATAGACAGGCTTTCCTTTCTAAAAAATAAGTGATCCATTCTATGGGTCTGAATTTCCTGTTTCATCCTCTTGACATGTTCAAGTGATGTGTAATTTAGTCTGTCTGATCCTCCAAATAAACTCAATCACCGGAGAAATGGATCAAAACAAGATTGTATGGAATTGATTTAGGTTGGGGGGGAAGGGTCAGTGTGTGTGTGAGTGAGTTTGTGTGTGTGTGTGAAGAATGAAGCAGTAATACTATTGAACCTCCAGTGGCTGAATCGATCCTTAGCCAGCTATCATGAGATCCCACCTGAACACTGGAGAACGGAGGGAGGGAGGGAGGGAGGGAATGGCTTATGAAGGTATTGAGAGAGAGAGACAGAGAGAGAGACAGAGAGAGACAGAGAGAGAGAGAAAAGGGTTGAGAGAATCAGAACAGGTGTCCCTGTTCCTCCCTCATACTACAGGAAGATAGATCACTGGCTGTCCAAACCTTCATCCATCTGTCCTCTTACCCTCGCATACATACTCTCCCCGCTCCTCCTCCCCCCCTCCCTAACTCATACATACTCCCCCGCTCCTCCTCTCTCCCTAACTCTCCTCCCCCTCCCCCTCCCCCTCCCTAACTCATACATACTCTCCCCGCTCCTCCACCCCTCTCCCTAACTCATACATACTCTCCCCACTCCTCCTCCCCCTCCCCCTCCCTAACTCATACATACTCTCCCCGCTCCTCCACCCCTCTCCCTAACTCATACATACTCCCCCGCTCCTCCTCCCCCTACCTAACTCATACATACTCTCCCCCTCCTCCCTCCCTAACTCATACTCTCCCATTTCCTCCTCCCCCTCCCTAACAAACTCTCCCCTCTCCTCCTCCCTCCCTAACTCATATCCTACAATTTATTCCAGTTAAATATGAAGCGTTGTGGATGTTGGTGTGGATGTGGCTTCATGAAGCTTCCATGTGTATTGATCCTAATGATGGAGCTGATCGAGTTGATTGGGAGGTGAATCCCTACAGTTGCTGATTATAAAGTTAATGATGTTTTCATGTTTACTGGTTAGGATTGGGTCTCTCTCTCTCTCTCTCTCTCTCTCTCTCTCTCTCTCTCACTTGCCCTATCTCTCTCTCTCTCTCTCTGTCTGTCTGTCTTGCCCTATCTCTCTCTCTCTCTCTCTGTCTGTCTTGCCCTCTCTCTCTCTCTCTCTGTCTGTCTTGCCCTCTGTCTCTCTCTCTCTGTCTGTCTTGCCCTCTATTTCTTTCTATCTTGCCCTCTCTCTCTCTCTCTATTTTGCCCTCTCTCTCTCTCTACGTAGCTTTTCATATCTAAAAGGCTATTTTCTAACATATCCTGCGTCATAATATCTTGTGAAAAACCATTGACCCTGAGCTGGTTAGTGTAATAAGCACACAGGACTAATCCTAGTCTGAATCCTACTTACGACTTAAAGGGTTCATAGGAGACAAAATGATGTCTACTGTTATTTCTCTGTAATATTTCAAGATGTGGTTCTCTCATTGTTTTGGCGTGATTCATATCCTTACCAGCTGGCCTGTACTGATGTTTCACTCTGCCCTAGTCTCGGTCTCATCTCCCTCTTTTCTCAGTTCATCTCTCCAGGCTCCCATTTGCCTATGCCGAGGTCAACCGCTCTCCTCATGTGACATATTTTTTACTTCTCTCTGTCCATATCATTGTGTAAAACGGAAACAGCTAAATGAGATGGGGAGGGAGAAAGAGAGAATCATATCAAATCAAATTTTGCTTGTCACATGAGTCGAATTCACTGTTCACTTACAAGGGGGTACCGGTACAGAGTCAATGTGGAGGCTATATACAGGGGGTACCGGTACAGAGTCAATGTGGAGGCTATATACAGGGGGTACCGGTACAGAGTCAATGTGGAGGCTATATACAGGGGGTACCGGTACAGAGTCAATGTGGAGGCTATATACAGGGGGTACCGGTACAGAGTCAATGTGGAGGCTATATACAGGGGGTACCGGTACAGAGTCAATGTGGAGGCTATATACAGGGGGTACCGGTACAGAGTCAATGTGGAGTTTATATACATGGGGTACTGGTACAGAGTCAATGTGGAGGCTATATACAGGGGGTACCGGTACAGAGTCAATGTGGAGGCTATATACAGGGGGTACCGGTACAGAGTCAATGTGGAGGCTAAATACAGGGGGTACTGGTACAGAGTCAATGTGGAGGCTATATACAGGGTGTTACGGTACAGAGTCAATGCGGAGGCTATATACAGGGGTTACCGGTACAGAGTCAATGTGGAGGCTATATACAGGGTGTTACCGGTACAGAGTCAATGTGGAGGCTATATACAGGGGTTACCGGTACAGAGTCAATGTGGAGGCTATATACAGGGGTTACCGGTACAGAGTCAATGTGGAGGCTATATACAGGGGTTACCGGTACAGAGTCAATGTGGAGGCTATATACAGGGGTTACCGGTACAGAGTCAATGTGGAGGCTATATACAGGGGTTACCGGTACAGAGTCAATGTGGAGGCTATATACAGGGGGTACCGGTACAGAGTCAATGTGGAGGCTATATACAGGATGTTACGGTACAGAGTCAATGTTGAGGCTATATACAGGGGTTACCGGTACAGAGTCAATGTGGAGGCTATAAACAGGGGGTACCGGTACAGAGTCAATGTGGAGGCTATATACAGGGGGTACCGGTACATAGTCAATGTGGTACAGAGTCAGTGTGGAGGCTATATACAGGGGGTACCGGTACAGAGTCAATGTGGAGGCTATAAACAGGGGGTACCGGTACAGAGTCAATGTGGAGGCTATATACAGGGGGTACCGGTACAGAGTCAATGTGGAGGCTATATACAGGGGTTACCGGTACAGAGTCAATGTGGAGGCTATATACAGGGGTTACCGGTACAGAGTCAATGTGGAGGCTATATACAGGGGTTACCGGTACAGAGTCAATGTGGTACAGAGTCAGTGTGGAGGCTATATACAGGGGGTACTGGTACAGAGTCAATGTGGAGGCTATAAACAGGGGGTACCGGTACAGAGTCAATGTGGAGGCTATATACAGGGGGTACCGGTACAGAGTCAATGTGGAGGCTATATACAGGGGTTACCGGTACAGAGTCAATGTGGAGGCTATATACAGGGGTTACCGGTACAGAGTCAATGTGGAGGCTATATACAGGGGGTACCGGTACAGAGTCAATGTGGAGGCTATATACAGGGGTTACCGGTACAGAGTCAATGTGGAGGCTATATACAGGGGTTACCGGTACAGAGTCAATGTGTAGGCTATATACAGGGGTTACCGGTACAGAGTCAATGTGGAGGCTATATACAGGGGGTACCGGTACAGAGTCAATGTGGAGGCTATATACAGGATGTTACGGTACAGAGTCAATGTTGAGGCTATATACAGGGTTCGGTACAGAGTCAATGTGGAGGCTATAAACAGGGGTACTGGTACAGAGTCAATGTGGAGGCTATATACAGGGGTACCGGTACATAGTCAATGTGGTACAGAGTCAGTGTGGAGGCTATATACAGGGGTACAAGTACAGAGTCAATGTGGAGGCTATAAACAGGGGTACCGGTACAGAGTCAATGTGGAGGCTATATACAGGGGTACCGGTACAGAGTCAATGTGGAGGCTATATACAGGGGTTACCGGTACAGAGTCAATGTGGAGGCTATATACAGGGGTTACCGGTACAGAGTCAATGTGGAGGCTATATACAGGGGTTACCGGTACAGAGTCAATGTGGTACAGAGTCAGTGTGGAGGCTATATACAGGGGGTACTGGTACAGAGTCAATGTGGAGGCTATAAACAGGGGGTACCGGTACAGAGTCAATGTGGAGGCTATATACAGGGGTTACCGGTACAGAGTCAATGTGGAGGCTATATACAGGGGTTACCGGTACAGAGTCAATGTGGAGGCTATATACAGGGGGTACCGGTACAGAGTCAATGTGGAGGCTATATACAGGGGGTACCGGTACATAGTCAATGTGGTACAGAGTCAGTGTGGAGGCTATATACAGGGGGTACTGGTACAGAGTCAATGTGGAGGCTATAAACAGGGGGTACCGGTACAGAGTCAATGTGGAGGCTATATACAGGGGTACTGGAACAGAGTCAATGTGGAGGCTATAAACAGGGGGTACTGGAACAGAGTCAATGTGGAGGCTATAAACAGGGGGTACCGGTACAGAGTCAATGTGGAGGCTATATACAGGGGGTACCGGTACAGAGTCAATGTGGTACAGAGTCAGTGTGGAGGCTATATACAGGGGGTACTGGTACAGAGTCAATGTGGAGGCTATATACAGGGGGTACCGGTACAGAGTCAATGTGGAGGCTATATACAGGGGGTACCGGTACATAGTCAATGTGGAGGCTATATACAGGGGTTACCGGTACAGAGTCAATGTGGAGGCTATATACAGGGGTTACCGGTACAGAGTCAATGTGCGGGGCACCGGTTAGTCGAGGTTATTGAGGTAATATATACATGTAGGTAGAGTTATTAAGGTGACTATGCATAGATAATAAACAGAGAGTAAGTACCATGATAGAGACAGAGATAATGAGAGAGAGAGGGAGATGATCCACACTCAGACACTTTATTGAACAGTGGCTTGCGAAAGTATTCACCCCCTTTGGCATTTTTCCTATTTTGTTGCCTTACAACCTGGAATTAAAATGGATTTTTGGGGGGTTTGTATCATTTGATTTACACAACATGCCTACCATTTTGAAGATGAAAAATATTTTTATTGTGAAACAAGAAATAAGAAAAAAAAACAGAAAACTTGAGCGTGCATAACTATTCTCCCCCCAAACTCAAAACTTTGTAGAACCACGTTTGGCAGCAATTACAGCTGTAAGTATCTTGGGGCATGTCTATATAAGCTTGGCACATCTAGCCACTGGGATTTTTGCCCATTCTTCAAGGCAAAACTGCTCCAGCTCTTTCAAGTAGGATGGGTTCTGCTGGTGTACAGCAATCTGTAAGTCATACCACAGATTCTCAATTGGATTGAGGTCTGGGCTTTGACTAGGCCATTCCAAGACATTTAAATGTTTCCCCAGTCAAGCGTTGCTTTAGCAATATGCTTAGGGTCATTGTCCTGCTGGATGGTGAACCTCCGTCCCAGTCTCAAATCTCGGGAAGACTGAAACATGTCACCCTCAAGAAATTCCCTGTATTTAGCGCCATCCATAATTTCATTAGTTCCTGCCGATGAAAAATATCCCCACCGCATGGTGGTGGCAGCATGGTGGATGGTTTTCTCGGGGTGATGAGAGGTGTGGGTTTGCACCAGATATATAGTTTTCCTTGATGGCATAAAAGCTCCCTTTTAGTCTCGTCTGACCAAAGTACCTTCTTCCATATGCTTGTGGAGTCTCCCACATGCCTTTTGGCGAACACCAAACATGTTTGCTTATTTCTTTCTATAAGCAATGACTTTTTTCTGGCCACTCTTCCATAAAGCCCAGCTCTGTGGAGTGTACGGCTTAAAGTGGTCCTATGGACAGATACTCCAATCTCCGCTGTGGAGCTTTGCAGCTCCGTCAGGGTTATCTTTGGTCTCTTTGTTGCCTCTCTGATTAATGCCCTCCTTGCCTGGTCTGTGAGTTTTGGTGGGTGATCCTCTCTTGGCAGGTTTGTTGTGGTGCCATATTCTTTCCATTTTTTAATAATGTATTTAATGGTGCTCCGTGGGATGTTCAAAGTTTCTGATATTTTTTTATAACCCACCCCCGATCTGTACTTCTCCACAACTTTGTGTAACGGCAGATCTCCTCTTCGTCTGAAGAGGAGTAAGGATCGGACCAAGATGCAGCGTGGTAAGTGTCTATAATGTTTTTAATACAGACAAATGAACACTCGAACAAAAACAATAAACTATAACGTGAAATCTACAACAACCGAAACAGTACCGTGTGGCGACAAACACAGACACGGAAACAAACACCCACAAACCAACAGTGAAACCCAAGCTTCCTAAGTATGATTCTCAATCAGAGACAACTAACGACACTTGCCTCTGATTGAGAGCCATACCAGGCCCGAAACAGAAACTAAATATAGAAAAACAAACATAGGCTGCCCACCCCAACTCACACCCTGACCATACTAAATAAAGACAAAACAAAGGAAATAAAGGTTTGTCCCTGACCTGTTTGGAGAGCTCCTTGGTCTTCATGGTGCCTCTTGCTTGGTGGAGCCCCTTGCTTAGTGGGGGTTGCAGACTCTGGGGCCTTTCAGAACAGGTGTATATATACTGAGATCATGTGACAGATCATGTGACACTTAGATTGAACAAGGGGGAACATTATTTAACTAATTATGTGACTTCTGAAGGTAATTGGCTACACCAGATCGTATTTAGGGGCTTCAGAGCAAAGGGGGTGAATACATATACATGCACCACTTTTCCCTCTTTTTTTTTTTTATTACAAAAATTTGTAAGTAATCTAAGTCATGTAAGTAATCACATTTTTTGTAAGTAATTATTTTCATTTCACTTCACCAATTTGGACTATTTTCTGTATGTCCATTACATGAAATCCAAATAAAAAAATCTATTTAAATTACAGGTTGTAATGCGACAAAATAGGAAAAACGCCAAGGGGGATGAATACCTTTGCAAGACACTGTACATCTGTATTCTATCTGGGGGTCTATCATAAAGATCCTAGCAGGCCTGCAGGAGCACACTTCTCCGCCAGATCTCCAAGGGCTTGTTTCTGGGGTCCAGTGGGTCAGGCTGTCTCCTCAGAAGTGAGGCGAGTTGGGCTTACACCCTTAGAAAACACCCTGGCTGGGGCCTACGGGGACTACAGACAGCAAGCAGAGTGAGACACACACACGGACGCTGTTCACAGGAATAGAGGAATAGAGAGTAGAGGAATGGAGGAATAGAGAATAGAGGAATAAAGGTATAGAGGAGTAGAGGAATAGAGGAGTAGAGGAATAGAGGAGTAGAGGAATAGAGAATAGAGGTATAGAGGAGTAGAGGAATAGAGGAGTAGAGGAATAGAGAATAGAGGAATAGAGAATATAGGAACAGAGGAGTAGAGGAATAGAGAATAGAGGAATAGAGGAGTAGAGGAATAGAGGAATAGAGAATAGAGGAATAGAGGAGTAGAGGAATAAAGGAGTAGAGGAATAGAGGAGTAGAGGAATAGAGGAGTAGAGGAGTAGAGGAATAGAGGAATAGAGAATAGAGGATTAGAGGAGTAGAGGAGTAGAGGAATAGAGGAGTAGAGGAATAAAGGAGTAGAGGAATAGAGGAGTAGAGGAATAGAGGAGTAGAGGAGTAGAGGAATAGAGGAATAAAGAATAGAGGATTAGAGGAGTAGAGAAGTAGAGGAATAGAGGAGTAGAGGAATAGAGAATAGAGGAATAGAGAATAGAGGTATAGAGGAATAGAGGTATTGTCACACCCTGACCTTAGAGATCCTTATTATTCTCTATGTTTGTTTATGTCATGGTGTGACTTGGGTGGGAAAGTCTATGTTTTCTATTTCTTTGTTTTTGGCCGAGTGTGGTTCATAATCAGAGGCAGATGTCTATCGTTGTCTCTGATTGGGGATCACATATAAGTTGTCATTTTCCTTTTGGGTTTTGTGGGATCTTGTTTTCTGTTTAGTGTCTGTGCCTGACAGAACTGTTCGCTTTCATTTTTTTGTCTTTGTTATTTTATTTTGGTGTCATCAATAAAAAGACAATGTACGCCTACCACTCTGCGCTTTGGTCTCCTTCTACCAACGAGAGCCGTTACAGAAGATCCCACCAAAAATGGACCAAGCAACGTGTCCAGGAGGAGTGAATATGGGAAGAAATCCTGGATGGAGAAGGACCCTGGACAAGGGCCAGAGAGTATCGCCGTCCAAGGGAGCAGATGGAGGCAGGGAGAGCGGAACGGCGACGATACGAGGAGTTAGATCAACAACAACAAAAATTACTTTGGATATTTACAATATTAAAATAAGAATCAAAATTGTCAACGGGACAACAGTAACAACAATAACCAAGGGTCAAAATAACCATTGAACCAATAACAATAGGCATAGAGGAGGCAGGTTGGGTGGTTGGTCTGTCAGACACGGTCCCTCAACTTATGGCAGGCAGCAATGTAGTGTGCTGCCAACCCACAGCTCTCTGCGTCCTCCACCAACAGGACGGGTAGCCTGTTCTCATCAGAGAGGTCTTTGAAACCTTGAATAAGGGTTGCACTGCCTTTCCTCTACAGGGAGCCAGGTTTTCCTGTGTCTACCCTTCTCACTGAGCCTGTACTTTGTCAAGATTTTGATCAGTAACCATGGTCAAATAGTTAGTAACGGTGTACTGTTGATTTAGGGCCAGATAGCACTGCATTTTGCTTTGTGCTTGTGTTTCCCAATAAGCAATGTCGTTTTGTTTTGACTGTGTTGTAATTTGGTTTATTCTGATTGATTGGATGTTCTGGTCCTGAGGCTTCAGTGTGTTAGTAGAACAGGTTTGTGAACTCAGCCCCAGGACCAGCTGGAGGGCTTGGTAATGATATGAGAGTGGGTCACTGTATTTTAGATGTTTCAAAACTTAATTGCTCTTTTTGGTTTTTATTATTAGTGGATATTTGCCTAATTCTGCCCTGCCTGCATTGTTTGTAGTTCTTCTGGATATGTAGGAGGGTTTCAATGGGTGTTTTATCACATTTCAGGTGACACCCAGATAGTAAAAGACAGGTCAAGGGCAGGCAGGGGTCAGTAATCCAGATAGGTGGGGCAAAGGTACAGGATGTCAGGCAGGCTCAGGGCAGACAGAAAGGGTCAAAACCGGGAAGGCGAGGCGTAGGGCGAACCGGATGGAGGCGATGGAAATCCCTCAACAGTGATGGATCCAAGATGTCCCCCACCATTACCCAGCACCTCTCCTCCGGACAGTACCCCGCCCAGTCCACGAGGTACTGCAGGCCCCTCACCCGGCGTCTAGAGTCCAGAACAGCACGTACTGTGTACGCCGGGGACCCCTCAATGTCCAAAGGTGGTGGAGGGACCTCCGGCACCTCACCTTCCTGCAGGGGACCAGCTATCACCAGCCTGAGGAGAGACACATGAAACGAGGGGTTAATACGGTAGTAAGAAGGGAGTTTAATCTATAACACACCTCATTTATCCTTCTCAGGACTTTTAATGGCCCCACACACTGTGGCCCCAGCTTCCGGCAGGGCAGGCGGAGAGGCAGGTTTTGGGTCGAGAGCCAGACCCTGTCCCCCGGTGCGAACACGGGGTCCTCACTGCGGTGGCGGTCAGCGCTCCTCTTCTGCCGTCCACCAGCTTGCTTGAGGAATTCCTGGACGGCCCTCCAGGTCTCCTTAGAGCGCTGCACCCACTCCTCCACCACAGGAGCCTCGGTCTGACGCTGATGCCACTGTGCCAGGACCGGCTGGTTTCCCTCACGACGCCAGGACAGCGGAGTCAATCACCACCTTCCGGAGACACCTGAAACCCCACCTCTTTAAGGAATACCTAGGATAGGATAAAGTAATCCTTCTCACCCCTCCCCCCCTTAAAAGACCTAGATGCACTATTGTAAAGTGGCTGTTCCACTGGATGTCATAAGGTGAAAGCATCAATTTGTAAGTCGCTCTGGATAAGAGCGTCTGCTAAATGACTTAAATGTAAAATGTAATGTAGCCCAACACGCATTGAAATGGTGACATGTTCGTGGAGGAGTGGCGGAGTGAGTTCTGAGCTACCTCCGCCCATGGGTCGTACCTTGCCCGTTCTCCTGGCCTGGCAATGCGACCGCAGAAACCTACCCACCTCCTGGTTCACTCGCTCCACCTGCCCATTACTCTCAGGGTGATAACCCGAGATCAGGCTGACTGAGACCCCCAGACGCTCCAAAAACGCCCTCCACATTCGGGACATGAACTGGGGTCCCCGATCAGAAACGATGTCCTCAGGCACCCCGTAGTGCCGGAAGACGTGGGTAAATAGGGCCCCCGCAGTCTGTAGGGCCATAGTGAGACCGGGCAATGGGAGGAGACGGCAGAACTTAGAAAATCGATCCACAACTACCAGGATCGTGGTGTTCCCCTGAGACGGGGGAAGATCGGTAAGAAAGACAACCGACAGATGACACCACGGCTATTGTGGAACAGGGAGGGGCTGTAACTTCCCTCTAGGCAGGTGCCTAGGAGCCTTACTCTGAGCGTACACCGAACAGGAAGAGACATAGAACCTCACGTCCCTAACTAAGGTGAGCCACCAGTACTTCCCCCTAAGACGGCGCACTGTCCTCGCCACACCAGGATGACCCGAAGAGGGTAGCCTGTGAGCCCACTGAATCAATTGATCACGGACACCAAGCGACACGTACTTAAGCCTGTAGGACATTGTTGAGGCGTAGGTTCCAACCTTAACGCCCGCTCAATGTCCGCGTCCACCTGGGAATAGGACCGATGGGAGTAGGATCGATGGGCCGATCCTCTGTGTCATAGAGACGGGACAGCGCGTCGGCCTTTGTGTTGAGGGAACCTGGTCTATACGAGATAGTAAACCTAAATCTGTTGAAAAACATGGCCCACCTTGCCTGACGAGGATTCAGTCTCCTCGCTGCCCGGATATACTCCAGATTACGGTGGTCAGTCCAGATGAGGAAAGGGTGCTTGGCCCCCTCAAGCCAGTGCCTCCACACCTTCAGGGCCTTTGCCACAGCTAACAACTCCCGGTCCCCCACATCATAGTTCCGCGCAAGGGCGGAGCTTCGGTGGCGTGCCCGAGCGCTGGGATAGCACGGCTCCAACCCCAGCCTCGGACGCGTCCACCTCCACTATGAACGCCAAAGAGGGGTCCGGATGCGCCAACACGGGAGCATCAGTAAACAGCGCCTTCAAAAGATTCAATGCTCTGTCCGCCTCTGCCGACCACCGTAAACGCGCCGCCCCCCCTTCAGCAGTGAAGTAATGGGAGCCGTCACCTGACCAAAACCCCGGATAAACCTCCGGTAGTAATTGGCAGACCCTAAAAACCGCTGCACCTCTTTTACCGTGGTCGGAGTCGGCTAATTACGTACGGCCTTAACGCGGTCATACTCCATCACCACCCCCGAGGTGGAAATGCGATAACTCAGGAAGGAGACGGCTTGTTTGGAGAACACACATTTATCAGCATTAACGTATAGGTCATCCTCCAGCAGTCGCCCATGCACCTTGCGCACCAGAGACACATGCGTGTGGCGGAATAGATCAGGATATCATCAATATACACCACCACACCCTGCCCATGCAGATCCCTAAGAATCTCGTGTACAAAGGATTGAAAGATGGCTGAAGCATTCTTTAACCCATACTGCATGACGAGGTACTCATAATGGCCAGATGTGGTACTAAACACAGTTTTCCACTCGTCTCCCTCCCGAATACGCACCAGATTATACGTGCTCCTGAAGTCCAGTTTCGTGAAAAAACGTGCTCCATGAAATGATTCTACTGCCGCAGCAATGAGAGGTAGCGGGTAACTAAACCCCACTGTGATCGAATTTAGACCTCGATAATCAATGCACAGACGCAGACCTCCCTCCTTTTTTTCACAAAAAAAGAAACTCGAGACGGGTGACGTGGAGGGCCGAATGTACCCCTGTCCCAGAGATTCAGTGACATATGTCTCCATAGCCAACGTCTCCTCCTATGACAATGGGTACACGTGACTCCTGGGAAGTGCAGTGTTTACCTGAAGGTTTATCGTGCAATCCCCTCGTCGATGAGGTGGTAATTGGGTTGCCCTCTTCTTACAGAAGGCGATAGCCAACTCGGCATACTCAGTGGGAATGTGCACAGTGGAAACCTGGTCTGGACTCTCCACCGACGTGGCACCGATGGAAACTCCCATACACCTACCTGAACACTCCTCTGTTCACTCCTGGAGAGCCACCTGTTTCCATGAAATCCTGGGATTGTGACTGGCCATCCAGGGAACCCCCAGCACCACTGGAAACGCAGGTGAATCGATAGGGAATAGACTAATCCGCTCCCTATGATCCCCCTGCATTACCATGTCCAGTGGAACCGTGGCCTCCCTGACCAGCCCTGACCCTAACGGTCGGCTATCTAAGGAGTGCACGGGGAAGGGTGGATCTATCGGCACCAGCGGAATCCCCGGCTTATCCGCGATCCATAAGGTTCCCTGCTGCGCCTGAATCGACTAGCGCCTTATTGCTGGAGCGAGGGAGAAAACTCAGAACTTTTTTTTAAACAAACATGTGACCAACAGAGAGCTCTGGGTGAGTTTGGTGCTGACTCACCTGGGGTGACCGAGAAGTGTTCTGCCTGCCCTCTCGACTCCCAGACGGGCTCCTCCAGCACTGGTTCAGCACTGGTGCAGGAGGAGCTTCCTCCTCCGGTACCCCTCGATGCGGCCCCCCCTAACTCCATAGGTATGGGAGCGGGAGGGCCAGGAGGTGGAACTGACAGGACCCTTTCTGAACGCCCTCGGGAAGCTAGCAGATTGTCCAGCCGGATCAACATGTATATGAGTTCATTGAGGGAGAGACAAGCTAGCAGCCTTCGGCCGGTAGTGGTCCATCAGGGCCCTGTCATTCCACCCATCCAGCCAAGGTCCGGAACTCCAGCGCGCTCCTCCATCGATGGAAGGGGGATGGCAGCTGCTCCTGCTGACTCCATGTGTAGGTGTGGGCTTCTGTAACACTCTCTATGCGTAGTGGGTGCAGAGTCAGGCGCAGGAAGTAGAGTGTAAAGAACAATGTTTTATTCTGCCGCAGTGAAAATAGTCACGCCAAAACACCAGGTGCAAATATGTACAAGACCGGCCCAAAACCAGGACCCAACCAGTCCGGAGAAAAACAAAGGAGATCGCACAACCACAAACATGAACAGAGGAAAAATAAGCCCGCACAAAGAGCAGGCGGGCATTACTGGCTTAAATAGCCCAACTAAAACAAGAAAAGGTGTAACCAATAAGACAAAACCAACAGAAAAGGGAAAAGGGATCGGTGGCAGCTAGTAGACCGGTGACGACGACCGCCGAGCGCTGCCCGAACAGGAAGGGGAGCCACCTTCGGTGGGAGTCGTGACAGGTGTGACAGTTTGTTTTGCAAGTCAAATCACATCAAATTGTATTCATCACATACACATGGTTAGCAGCTGTTAATGCGAGTGTAGCAAAATGCTTGTGCTTCTAGTTCCGACCATGCAGTAATATCTAACAGGTAATCTAACCTAACAATTTCACAACAACTACCTTATACACACAAGTGTAAAGGAATGAATAAGAATATGGACATAAAAATATATGAATGAGCGATGGCCAAACGGCATAGGCAAGATGCAGTAGATGGTATTGATTACAGTATATACATATGAGATGAGTAATGTAAGGTATGTAAACATTATATAAAGTGGCATTGTTTAAAGTGGCTAGTGATACATTTATGACATCAATGTTTCATTATGAAAACCTGTCTAGGACACACGTTTCGCTAGTATGTATGCTATTTTTGTATTCTATAGTTGGAGACCTGGCCACTAACAGCTGGTTTGCACGGGTTGAACCGGGAGTCGGGCAGGGGGGTCCTTTCTGTGTGAAACTGTCATTCATGTTTTTTCTGTGCGTCTGGTTAATGCCATTAATGTCTCTGTTGGAATGTCTGTGTGAGAGGTTGTGGGTGGGTTTTACTGTTGGGATGTTTATGATGGGATACAGGTATTCGAATAAGGAGAAGGCCAAATGTGTTTTGTTGAACTTTCTGTTTGCTCAGGCGAAGTTGGCTCTTTGGCTAACAAGGAGGAACAGGGTCAAAGGTGGAGAGATAACAGACCCTTTACTATCGTTTAATGGGATGGTCTCTGCGCACCTTTGGGTAACATTTGAGTTCTATAAAATGATGAAAAGTGTGGAGATGTTTCAGGAGATATGGTGTTGGGGTGGCTGTCTGTATAGCTGGGGAAGATGTTTCAGGAGATATGGTGTGTTGGGGGGCTGTCTGTATAGCTGGGGAAGATGTTTCAGGAGATATGGTGTGTTGGGGGGCTGTCTGTATAGCTGGGGAAGATGTTTCAGGAGATATGGTGTGTTGGGGGGCTGTCTGTATAGCTGGGGAAGATGTTTCAGGAGATATGGTGTGTTGGGGGGCTGTCTGTATAGCTGGGGAAGATGTTTCAGGAGATATGGTGTGTTGGGGGGCTGTCTGTATAGCTGGGGAAGATGTTTCAGGAGATATGGTGTGTTGGGGGGCTGTCTGTATAGCTGGGGAAGATGTTTCAGGAGATATGGTGTGTTGGGGGGCTGTCTGTATAGCTGGGGAAGATGTTTCAGGAGATATGGTGTGTTGGGGGGCTGTCTGTATAGCTGGGGAAGATGTTTCAGGAGATATGGTGTGTTGGGGGGCTGTCTGTATAGCTGGGAAGATGTTTCAGGAGATATGGTGTGTTGGGGGGCTGTCTGTATAGCTGGGGAAGATGTTTCAGGAGATATGGTGTGTTGGGGGGCTGTCTGTATAGCTGGGGAAGATGTTTCAGGAGATATGGTGTGTTGGGGGGCTGTCTGTATAGCTGGGGAAGATGTTTCAGGAGATATGGTGTGTTGGGGGGCTGTCTGTATAGCTGGGGAAGATGTTTCAGGAGATATGGTGTGTTGGGGGGCTGTCTGTATAGCTGGGGAAGATGTTTCAGGAGATATGGTGTGTTGGGGGGCTGTCTGTATAGCTGGGGAAGATGTTTCAGGAGATATGGTGTGTTGGGGGGCTGTCTGTATAGCTGGGGAAGATGTTTCAGGAGATATGGTGTGTTGGGGTGGCTGTCTGTATAGCTGGGGAAGATGTTTCAGGAGATATGGTGTGTTGGGGGGCTGTCTGTATAGCTGGGGAAGATGTTTCAGGAGATATGGTGTGTTGGGGGGCTGTCTGTATAGCTGGGGAAGATGTTTCAGGAGATATGGTGTGTGGGGGGCTGTCTGTATAGCTGGGGAAGATGTTTCAGGAGATATGGTGTGTTGGGGGCTGTCTGTATAGCTGGGGAAGATGTTTCAGGAGATATGGTGTGTTGGGGGGCTGTCTGTATAGCTGGGGAAGATGTTTCAGGAGATATGGTGTGTTGGGGGCTGTCTGTATAGCTGGGGAAGATGTTTCAGGAGATATGGTGTTTTGGGGGCTGTCTGTATAGCTGGGGAGATGTTTCAGGAGATATGGTGTGTTGGGGGGCTGTCTGTATAGCTGGGGAAGATGTTTCAGGAGATATGGTGTGTTGGGGGGCTGTCTGTATAGCTGGGGAAGATGTTTCAGGAGATATGGTGTGTTGGGGGGGCTGTCTGTATAGCTGGGGAAGATGTTTCAGGAGATATGGTGTGTTGGGTGGGCTGTCTGTATAGCTGGGGAAGATGTTTCGGGAGATATGGTGTGTTGGGGGGCTGTCTGTATAGCTGGGGAAGATGTTTTGCATATACTGTTGTGGAAGTGGTGAGGTTTTGGTTATTGTGATGTGTTGTTTCGAGGGGTAGAGGGCAAGGTGAGTAAGGTGCCTGTATGCAGTACTGCAGTACAGGATATATTTTTTGTGTTTTATTTTAGGGGGGGTTTAATGCCATGAGAATGTTTCATTAAAGAAAGACTAAGTAAAAAAAAATCTCTCTCCCCATCTATCTCTATCTCTCTCTCTCTCTCTCTCTCTCTCTCTCTCGCTCTCTCTCCCCATCTATCTCTATCTCTCTCTCCCTCTCTCCCCATCTATCTCTATCTCTCTCTCTCTCTCTCTCTCTCCCTCTCTCCCCATCTATCTCTATCTCTCTCTCTCTCTCTCTCTCTCTCTCTCCCTCTCTCCCCATCTATCTCTCTCTCTCTCTCTCTCCCCATCTATCACTATCTCTCTCTCTCTCCCTCTCTCTCTCTCTCTCTCTCTCTCTCTCTCTCCCTCTCTCCATAGCGTTGAATGAGCCCACTATAGATTACGGCTTCCAGAGGTTGCAGAAGGTCATCCCCAGACATCCAGGAGACCAGGAGAGACTACCTAAGGTCAGTACACACACACACACACACACACACACACACACACACACACACACACACACACACACACACACACACACACACACACACACACACACAGGAGGAGAAGGGAGGAGAAGGGGTAGGAGAGGTATACAGGTGATCCATCATGGTTCAGTCAGCTGGGGATCGAAGAACTGCCCAGCTGGGCGTTATTACTGACCACACACACATATTTGTGCGCCGGGCTTGATTGCTCGTCCAGCACTGAGAGACAGCGGGGGAGGGGAGAGCAAACAGGTGTAGGAGGTTAAGAGAGAAATCACCTCTCCCTCACTCTGGGTCATGTCTGGTGGTAAGGTCTGTGGAACAAATCAGCACACCTACTGAGATGCTTGATACATATGGCCCCTGATCTTTGGACTAACAACCCCCTGTATCTCCTCCCCTTCACTCTCTCTCTCTCTCTCGCTCTCTCTCTCTCTCTCTCTCTCGCTCTCTCTCGCTCTCTCTCTCTCTCTCTCTCTCTCTCTCTCTCTCTATATATATATATATATATATATATATATATATATATATATATATATATATATATTTCTCTCTCTCCATCCCTCCCTCCCCCTCTCTTTCCTTCCTCCAATAAATGAACAGAGGTAGCTCAGGAGGTTGGTGGCATCTTAATTGAGGAGAAGGCTTGTGGTAATGACTGAAGTGGAATAGGTGGAATGGTAACGAATACATCAAACACATGGTTTCCATGTGTTTAATGACATTCTATTTGCTCTGTTCCAGCCATTATTATGAGCTGTCCTCCCCTCAGCAGCCTCCACTGGTAGGTAGGTAGGTAGGTCTGTAGGTACGTTGGTCGGTAGGTACGTTGGTCGGTAGGTAGGTAGCAGGCAGGCCTGGTTGTTCATTTCACCTCTATTGAGTCTTTATTGAGCTAACAACAATGTGTTGTTGACCGCGCTTCTGGCAACAACTGAACTTAATCACTGCAGAGAAACAAGAACTGTGTTCCAAACGGTACCCTATTCCCTATGCAGTGCACTACTTTTGACAACTGTCCATTGGATCAAAAGTAGTGCACTAAATAGGGATTAGGGTGTCATTTGGACATACATTTACATAGACTCAGTATGAACTTGTCTCCTGTATCCTCTGAAACAGGTGTCCCCTCTACATATTATTACTTAAAAAAGGGTCTTAAATGAATCTTCCCTCCTTAAATTCCATCTGGCTGGTGGCTAGGTTCCGTCTGGTTTGTCAAGGTTCCGTCTGGTTTGTCAAGGTTCCGTCTGGTGTGGCTAATGATTCCGTTGACCGCCAGACGACAGCAGGCCAGAGGTCTGGATCAGGTTCCCTTCCTGTTTATATCAGGCCCTCACAGCCTTTACAGGAAGAGTCCCTACACACACACACACACACACACACACACACACACACACACACACACACACCATATGCACGCCCACACACACACACACACACAGTCCAGGAAATGTTTTACGGTAAGCGGTACTATCTATGGACATAGAGCAGCTAACAACATTTCTGTGATTATCTTTAGAGTGACTCTGGACCCCAGTCCTCATAATCACTTTACTAACTCAACAGACCCCAGGACTAAACAGACAGACAGAACAGGGGATGAGAAGAAAGAAAGAGAGAGAGAGAGAGAGAGAGAGAGACATAAAGACAGAGAGAGACAGAGAAATGGAGATGGGGAGAGACTTAGGGGATAAAGATACTGAGATGAAGAGATGGGAAGGAGAGAGAGAGGAAGGGAGGGAGGGAGTAGTGCTCTCCTCTTTATAGCACACAGTGGGGGTTCTGTCTGTGCCCTAATACTCTTTCCTCATTTCCCCTCCTCCTCCTCTCCTCCCTCCATCCGTCCATCTAGTCATCCCTGGGAGGCATGGGGCGTCGAGGAAAAGAAGGGAACACAGGGAGAGGAGAGAGAGAGAGCATACATACTAAAGATCCACTTATCTTCCCTGGGACCCCATGTCTCTCAATCACCTAGAGCGGACTGACGAGATAGGACTCCACTCTCTATCTACCCATTTCACCCCCCCATACATATCTCTTTCTCTCTCACTCTCTCTCCTTCCCCCGCTCCCCCTCTCTCTTGTATACATCTAGTAATGGGAAGGTAACACAGAAGCAGAATTCCCATCATTGAGTGAATTTAGCACCTTTGACGGCGCTTCACACTCTTTATTGCTTTGCTGACCCTCCTGGCATGTCCTGTGAGTGTGTGTGTGTGTGTGTGTGTGTGTGTGTGTGTGTGTGTGTGTGTGTGTGTGTGTGTGTGTGTGTGTGTGTGTGTGTGTGTGTGTGTGTGTGTGTGTGTGTGTGTGTGTGTGTGTGTGTGTGTGAGTTCAGGGGGCTGATTGAAAAGCAGTATGTCGGAGTGAGAGCACACACATGCTCTGTGCTTGTCTACATCTCACACACACACACACACACACACACACACACACACACACACACACACACACACACACACACACACACACACACACATACACACACACACACACACACTCACTCACTCACACATACACATACACGGTTTGTGTATATTGTTTTAGGTGACGGGGGTTGATAGGATAATCACAGGGCAGAGAATAGGGAACGCAGATTACAGACTACTACAAGTATAGACAGATTGTCATAGGCAGACTGTGCGGTGTCATAGGCAGGTTGTGAAGTGTCATAGGCAGGCTGTGAAGTGTCATAGGCAGGCTGTGCAGCTGTGCAGGCTGTGGGGAGATGTAGACAGGATTGAGAGGTTAGTCTGTGGGGAAAGGTAGACAGGATTGAGAGCTTAGTCTGTGGGGAGATGTAGACAGGATTGAGAGGTTAGTCTGAGGGGAGAGGTAGACAGGATTGAGAGGTTAGTCTGTGGGAGATGTAGACAGGATTGAGAGGTTAGTCTGAGGGGAGAGGTAGACAGGATTGAGAGGTTAGTCTGTTGGGAAAGGTAGACAGGATTGAGAGGTTAGTCTGTGGGGAGATGTAGACAGGATTGAGAGGTTAGTCTGAGGGGAAAAGTAGACAGGATTGAGAGGTTAGTCTGTGGGGAGATGTAGACAGGATTGAGAGGTTAGTCTGAGGGGAGAGGTAGACAGGATTGAGAGGTTAGTCTGAGGGGAGAGGTAGACAGGATTGAGAGGTTAGTCTGTTGGGAAAGGTAGACAGGATTGAGAGGTTAGTCTGTTGGGAAATGTAGACAGGATTGAGAGGTTAGTCTGTGGGGAAATGTAGACAGGATTGCTTGTTGATGGTTCAATGATGGAGAGAGAAACTCGTGTTTTATTCAGAGGTAGACTCTCTCTCTCTCACACACTTTTTGCATACTGCCTAGATAATAACCAGTGGTTGGGATCTGCACATTTCTCTTCTTCTCTCTCTCTTTCTTTCCATCCCTCAATCCTGAATTCATAGCACAATGTGTAATAAAATGGAGTGAAGTCCTGGGAAGAGTTCCGTATTCACCCCCTCCTTTTCTCTCTTCCTCCACAGGAAGTCATTCTAAAGAGAGCGGCAGACTTGGTAGAAGCGCTGTACGGGATGCCACACAACAACCAGGTGAGACACACATATATACACACACACAAGATGTTCCCACATATGCAGAAACACAGATCCCCACCCCTCGTGCTGACAGTGGGAGGAGTGGAGGTGGGGAAGGGGAAGTAAGGAGGAGGACAGAAAACATTTGATGAATCTATTAACCATGTTTTGCCTCTCCCTCCTCTCAGTATCTTTTAATTTATCTATTTTTATTGAACCTTTATTTAACTAGGAAGTCCGTTAAGAATAAATTCTTACTTACAATGACGGCCTACCAAAAGTCAAAAGAGAGACCTAAGACAACAACGCAGTATGGCAGCACCACATGACAACACAGCATGGTAGCAACACAACATGACAACAACACAGTAGCAACACAACATGGCAGCAGCACAACATGGTAGTGGCACAAACATGGTACAAACGTTGTTAGGCACAGACAACAGCACAAAGGGCAAAAAGGTAGAGACAACCAACATCACGCAAGGCAGCCACAAGTGTCAGTAAGAGTGTCCATGATTGAGTCTTTGAATGAAGAGATGGACATAAAACTGTCCAGTTTGTTGCAGCTCGTTCCAGTCGCTAGCTGCAGCGAACTGAAAATAGGAGCGACCCAGGGATGTGTGTGCTTTGGGGACCTTTAACAGAATGTGACTGGCAGAACAGGTGTTGTATGCGGAGGATGAGGGCTGCAGTAGATATCTCAGATAGGGGGGAGTGAGGCCTAAGAGGGTTTTATAAATAAGCATCAACCAGTTGGTCTTGCAGATGACCAGTTTACAGAGGAGTATAGAGTGCAGTGATCTGTCCTATAAGGAGCTTTGGTGGAAAATCTGATGGCCGAATGGTAAAGAACATCTAGCCGCTAGAGAGCACCATTACCTACCGATCTCTGATCTAGCATGGGTAGAATGGTCATCTGAATCAGGGTTAGTTTGGCAGCTGGGGTGAAAGGAGAGTGATTACGAAAGAGGAAACCAAGTCTAGATTTAACCTTAGACTGCCTCTTGGGTATGTGCTGAGAGAAGGACATTCTAGCCATGTTCAGAACTAGGTTAGGGGCAAAGAAAGTTTGTTGGATACAAAAAAAAGCCTTTAACACAATCTGGGGAGAGGCCAGCTGAGTAATAGACTGTATCATTTGCATATAAATGGATGAGAGAGCTTCCTACCGCTTGAGCTATGTTGGTGGTGGGGGGAGGGTTCAGAACTAGGGATCGAACCCGGGTCTGTAGTGATGCCTCTAGCATCGTGATGCAGTGCCTTAGACCGCTGCACCACTCAGGAGACCACATTCTTTTATTTTCTATTATATGACGGTTCCAACATGTCTCTCTCTCAGGAGACCACATTATTTTCTATTCCATTATATGACGGTTCCAACATGTCTCTCTCTCTCAGGAGACCACATTCTTTTCTATTCTATTATATGACGGTTCCAACATGTCTCTCTCTCAGGAGACCACATTCTTTTCTATTCTATTATATGACGGTTCCAACATGACCACATTCTTTTCTATTCTATTATATCGGTTCTCTCTCTCTCAGGAGACCACATTCTTTTCTATTCCATTATATGACGGTTCCAACATGTCTCTCTCTCTCAGGAGACCACATTCTTTTCTATTCCATTATATGACAGATCCAACATGTCTCTCTCTCAGGAGACCACATTCTTTTCTATTATATGACGGTTCCAACATGTCTCTCTCTCAGGAGACCACATTCTTTTCTATTCCATTATATGACAGATCCAACATGTCTCTCTCTCAGGAGACCACATTCTTTTCTATTATATGACGGTTCCAACATGTCTCTCTCTCAGGAGACCACATTCTTTTCCATTATATGACGGTTCCAACATGTCTCTCTCTCAGGAGACCACATTCTTTTCCATTATATGACGGTTCCAACATGTCTCTCTCTCAGGAGACCACATTCTTTTCTATTCCATTATATGATGGTTCCAACATGTCTCTCTCTCAGGAGACCACATTCTTTTCCATTATATGATGGTTCCAACATGTCTCTCTCTCAGGAGACCTCATTCTTTTCCATTATATGACGGTTCCAACATGTCTCTCTCTCAGGAGACCACATTCTTTTCTATTCCATTATATGATGGTTCCAACATGTCTCTCTCTCAGGAGACCACATTCTTTTCCATTATATGACGGTTCCAACATGTCTCTCTCTCAAGAGACCACATTCTTTTCTATTCCATTATATGACGGTTCCAACATGTCTCTCTCTCAGGAGACCACATTCTTTTCTATTCTATTATATGACGGTTCCAACATGTCTCTCTCTCAGGAGATGATTCTGAAGCGGGCAGCAGACATGGCAGAGGCGTTGTACACAACGTTGCCACGCAGTCACAACCAGCTGACTGGGATGGGCAGCGGCTCCGTCCACGCCGGCATGATGGCCGTCAACTCCTTCCCCGGGTCAGAGGTCACACAGATAGCCAATCAGGGTGAGCCAAAACACAGGAACCAGGAATTAACATGTTTTTTGTGTAGTGAATGAAAACAACTTATCTGTTTTATTTTTCCTCTCATAATCATCTTTTTCTCTGTCTCTCTCTTGATTTCTCTTTATTTATCTCTCTGTCTCTCCTCTCTTTTCCCCAACCCCACTTCCTCTCTCTCTCCTCTCTTTTCCCCAACCCCACTTCCTCTCTCTCTCCTCTCTCTTTACCCCCCAACCCCACCTCCTCACTCTCTCCTCTCTCTTTACCCCCAACCCCACCTCTCTCTCTCTCCTCTCTCTTTACCCCCAACCCCACCTCCTCTCTCTCTCCTCTCTCTTTACCCCCAACCCCACTTCCTCTCTCTCTCCTCTCTCTTTACCCCCAACCCCACTTCCTCTCTCTTTCCTCTCTCTTTACCCCCAACCCCACCTCCTTTCTCTCTCTCTCTCTTTACCCCCAACCCCACCTCCTCTCTCTCTCCTCTCTTTTCCCCAACCCCACTTCCTCTCTGTCTCTCCTCTCTCTTTACCCCCAACTCCACTTCCTCTCTCTCTCCTCTCTCTTTACCCCCAACCCCACTTCCTCTCTCTCTCCTCTCCCTTTACCCCCAACCCCACTTCCTCTCTCTCTCCTCTCTTTTCCCCAACCCCACTTCCTCTCTCTCTCCTCTCTCTTTTACCCCCAACCCCACTTCCTCTCTCTCTCCTCTCTCTTTACCCCCAACCCCACTTCCTCTCTCTCTCCTCTCTCTTTACCCCCAACCCCACTTCCTCTCTCTCTCCTCTGTCTTTACCCCCAACCCCACTTCCTCTCTCTCTCCTCTCTCTTTACCCCCAACCCCACCTCCTCACTCTCTCCTCTCTCTTTACCCCCAACCCCACCTCCTCTCTCTTTCCTCCTTAACCCCACCTCCTCTCTCTCTCCTCTCTCTTTCCTCCTTAACCCCACCTTCTCTCTCCCCCTCCTCTCCCGCTCTCTCTCCCTCTCTGTCTCTCCTCTCTTTCCCCTCCAATCCCACCTCCTCTCTCTCTCCTCTCTCTATACCCCCAATCCCACCTCCTCTCTCTCTCCTCTCTCTATACCCCCAATCCCACCCCTCTCTGTCTCTCCTCTCTTTTCCCCCCCAACCCCACCTCCTCTCTCTCTCCTCTCTCTTTACCCCCAATCCCACCTCCTCTCTGTCTCTCCTCTCTTTCCCTCCCAACCCCACCTCCTCTCTCTCTCCTCTCTCTTTACCCCCAATCCCACCTCCTCTCTGTCTCTCCTCTCTTTCCCCCCAACCCCACCTCCTCTCTCTCTCCTCTCTCTTTACCCCCAATCCCATCTCCTCTCTGTCTCTCCTCTCTTTCCCCCCCAACCCCACCTCCTCTCTGTTTCACTCTCTCCTCCCCTCTCTCCCTCTCTCCTCTGACTCCCCATGTCTCTCCTCTCCTTCTCTACCTCTAGGTTACAGTAGGAGTAGCAGCAGTGCATCTCCTCATGGTTATGTCCCCAGCACCACTCCACAGCAGACCAGCTACAGCTCTGTTTCCACTAGCATGAACGGCTACACTAACTCTGGCATGACCACGCTAGGAACGTCACCCAACTTCCTCAACGGGTCAGCCACCAACTCACCCTATGCTAGTGAGTACCACACTACACTGTCCACACTACACACTAAACCCTCCACACTATGTACCCTATACCATTGAGTGCCACAATAAAAACCCTCCACTATATCCTACGCTAGTGAGTAACACACTAAACCCTCCACATTATACCCTGCGCCCTACATCCCATGCCCTACAGTAAATGCCTATACTGTAGCTCTCGAAATATATAACAATGGATTTAAGAAAGATAGATTGCCAAAAAGAGAGAGAGAGAGAGAGAGAGGTATAGAAGAGAGAAAAGTACAATGAAAAAGAAAGGGGCAGTGAAAGACCATCGGTTTCTTTAAGACCACCTTTTATCGGTGTGTTAGAACAGACTGTCTAAAATGGCTGTTCTCAGTCTCTCTCCTCCTCCCCCAGCTGTCTATAATGGCTGTTCTCAGTCTCTCTCCTCCTCCCCCAGCTGTCTATAATGAATGTTCTCAGTCTCTCTCCTCCTCCCCTAGCTGTCTATAATGGCTGTTCTCATTCTCTCTCCTCCTCCCCCAGCTGTGTATAATGGCTGTCCTCAGTCTCTCTCCTTCCCCAGCTGTCTATAATGGCTGTTCTCATTCTCTCTTCTCCTCCCCCAGTTGTCTATAATGGCTGTCCTCAGTCTCTCTCCTCCCCCAGCTGTCTATAATGGCTGTTCTCATTCTCTCTCCTCCTCCCCCAGCTGTGTATAATGGCTGTTCTCATTCTCTCTCCTCCTCCCCCCTACATGAAAGACGCTTAATTAAATCAATAAACTAATTGCAGGAGAAGCAATTCAATTCCAGCTCTTTGATTCTCTTCGATGTTAACACGAATTTGAACATGCTCAAACGGCCCAGCGATGACAGCAGACACTTTCAATCAAACACACACAGGGAGACACGCATGCATGCAGGCACACACACACACGGACACACACACACACTACACAGACACTTTTGATCAATACCTTCCTGCTGGCCGGCTTAGTACTTCCAATTGTCATTAATTGATTTGTTAGATCGCCTTAAATGGATTAATGGCTGCGTCCCAAAAGGTGACTAATTCCCTACACACTACACTACTTTTGTTCAGAGCCCTATGTGCCCTGGTCAAAACGAGTGCACTGTATAGGCTGTCATTTGGGACGGGCCTTATGACTTTACGTGCTTGTGGTGGGGGTTTGTCAGGACGGGCAGAGCTATAAAATGTAACTGAACATATTTGGGGTTTTGGGTACCTATCTCTTGTAATGTATCTACAATGTTCCCAGAACCTAATTAAAAGTTCTGGGAACCTTTAAAGAACTCAAAGGCTGCTCTGTCAACATTCTTGCAACATCAAAGGAATGTTTTCTGCACCCTGATACAAACATTATCTGAATGTCAGCACAACTGGACAGTTTTAGTGTTTTGAAAACCTATATCTTGTCATATCCCCACAATGTTCCCACAACCTAAAGAAACATTCTGGGAACCTTTAAAAGAACAAAATAAATGTGTTCTAAGAACATTCTTACAACCTCAGGTTAATGTTTTATACAAAAATGATATAATCATCACCTCGCAAATTTGAGGAAAACGCTACCAAAGTTCTACCAACACTTTGACTGTAGTACTCGCGCTGGGAAAACATTGGACCACTGCTCCTCAACTTTTCGAAATACCTACAAGGCCCTACCCCCGTCCTCCCTTCGGCAAATCTGATCATGACTCCATTTTGCTCCTCCCTTCCTAAAGGCAGAAACTCAAACAGGATGTACTCGTGCTAAGGTCTATTCAACGCTGGTCTGACAAATTGAAATCCATGCTTCAAGATTGTTTTGATCACGTGGACTGGTATATGTTCCGGGTAGCCTCTGAGAATAACATCGAAAAATACACAGATATTTTTATTTATTTTATTTTATTTCACCTTTATTTAACCAGGTAAGCAAGTTGAGAACAAGTTCTCATTTACAATTGCGACCTGGCCAAGATAAAGCAAAGCAGTTCGACACATACAACGACACAGAGTTACACATGGAGTAAAACAAACATACAGTCAATAATACAGTAAAAAAAAAAAAAAAAAAAAAAAAAAAAAAAAAACAAGTCTATATACAATGTGAGCAAATTAGGTGAGAAGGGAGGTAAAGGCAAAAAAGGCCATGGTGGCAAAGTAAATACAATATAGCAAGTAAAACACTGGAATGGTAGTTTTGCAATGGAAGAATGTGCAAAGTAGAAATAAAAATAATGGGGTGCAAAGGAGCAAAATAAATAAATAAATTAAATACAGTTGGGAAAGAGGTAGTTGTTTGGGCTAAATTATAGGTGGGCTATGTACAGGTGCAGTAATCTGTAAGATGCTCTGACAGTTGGTGCTTAAAGCTAGTGAGGGAGATAAGTGTTTCCAATTTAAGAGATTTTTGTAGTTCGTTCCAGTCATTGGCAGCAGAGAACTGGAAGGAGAGGCGGCCAAAGAAAGAATTGGTTTTGGGGTGACTAGAGAGATATACCTGCTGGAGCGTGTGCTACAGGTGGGAGATGCTATGGTGACCAGCGAGCTGAGATAAGGGGGACTTTACCTAGCAGGGTCTTGTAGATGACATGGAGCCAGTGGGTTTGGCGACGAGTATGAAGCGAGGGCCAGCCAACGAGAGCGTACAGGTCGCAATGGTGGGTAGTATATGGGGCTTTGGTGACAAAACGGATTGCACTGTGATAGACTGCATCCAATTTGTTGAGTAGGGTATTGGAGGCTATTTTGTAAATGACATCGCCAAAGTCGAGGATTGGTAGGATGGTCAATTTTACAAGGGTATGTTTGGCAGCATGAGTGAAGGATGCTTTGTTGCGAAATAGGAAGCCAATTCTAGATTTAACTTTGGATTGGAGATGTTTGATATGGGTCTGGAAGGAGAGTTTACAGTCTAACCAGACACCTAAGTATTTGTAGTTGTCCACGTATTCTAAGTCAGAGCCGTCCAGAGTAGTGATGTTGGACAGGCGGGTAGGTGCAGGTAGCGATCGGTTGAAGAGCATGCATTTAGTTTTACTTGTATTTAAGAGCAATTGGAGGCCACGGAAGGAGAGTTGTATGGAATTGAAGCTTGCCTGGAGGGTTGTTAACACAGTGTCCAAAGAAGGGCCGGAAGTATACAGAATGGTGTCGTCTGCGTAGAGGTGGATCAGAGACTCACCAGCAGCAAGAGCGACCTCATTGATGTATACAGAGAAGAGAGTCGGTCCAAGAATTGAACCCTGTGGCACCCCCATAGAGACTGCCAGAGGTCCGGACAGCAGACCCTCCGATTTGACACACTGAACTCTATCAGAGAAGTAGTTGGTGAACCAGGCGAGGCAATCATTTGAGAAACCAAGGCTGTCGAGTCTGCCGATGAGGATGTGGTGGTTGACAGAGTCGAAAGCCTTGGCCAGATCAATGAATATGGCTGCACAGTAATGTTTCTTATCGATGGCGGTTAAGATATCGTTTAGGACCTTGAGCGTGGCTGAGGTGCACCCATGACCAGCTCTGAAACCAGATTGCATAGCAGAGAAGGTATGGTGAGATTCGAAATGGTCGGTAATCTGTTTGTTGACTTGGCTTTCGAAGACCTTAGAAAGGCATGGTAGGATAGATATAGGTCTGTAGCAGTTTGGGTCAAGAGTGTCCCCCCTTTGAAGAGGGGGATGACCGCAGCTGCTTTCCAATCTTTGGGAATCTCAGATGACACGAAAGAGAGGTTGAACAGGCTAGTAATAGGGGTGGCAACAATTTCGGCAGATAATTTTAGAAAGAAAGGGTCCAGATTGTCTAGCCCGGCTGATTTGTAGGGGTCCAGATTTTTCAGCTCTTTCAGAACTTCAGCTGAATGGATTTGGGAGAAGGAGAAATGGGGAAGGCTTGGGCGAGTTGCTGTTGGGGGTGCAGTGCTGTTGACCGGGGTAGGAGTTGCCAGGTGGAAAGAATGGCCAGCCGTAGAAAAATGCTTATTGAAATTCTCAATTATGGTGGATTTATCAGTGGTGACAGTGTTTCCTATCTTCAGTGCAGTGGGCAGCTGGGAGGAGGTGTTCTTATTCTCCATGGACTTTACAGTGTCCCAGAACTTTTTAGAGTTAGTGTTGCAGGAAGCAAATTTCTGCTTGAAAAAGCTAGCCTTGGCTTTTCTAACTGCCTGTGTATAACGGTTTCTAGCTTCCCTGAACAGCTGCATATCACGGGGCTGTTCGATGCTAATGCAGAACGCCATAGGATGTTTTTGTGTTGGTTAAGGGCAGTCAGGTCTGGGGAGAACCAAGGGCTATATCTGTTCCTGGTTCTAAATTTCTTGAATGGGGCATGTTTATTTAACATTGTTGAGGCATTTTTTAAAATATCCAGGCATCCTCTACTGACGGGATGAGATCAATATCCTTCCAGGACATGGCTGGGGAAAGGCCTTAAGCAGTGTTTCAGGGAGCGTTTTACAGTGATGAGTGGAGGTCGTTTGACCGCTGACCCTGACGGATGCAGGATGAGGCAGTGATCGCTGAGATCAGTTCAGCAGAGGTGTATTTAGAGGGGAAGTTGGTTAGCTGATATCAGAGGGTGGTGTTTAAGGCTTTGGGGGTACCTGGTAGGTTCATTGATAGATTTGTTTGAGATTGAGGGGATTTTAATTGTAGGATGGCTGGGGTGTTCAAATGTTGTTTGGGTACAGAGCCTGAAGATAGATGGGGGCAACAGAACTCTGCAGAGCACTATCTTTGCAGAGGGTGGTCTATAGCAGGCGCCCAAAGTGATTTGACTTGTTTTTGTTGGATTTTTAAAAGTAGAAGTTCAAATTGTTTGGTACAGACCTGGATAGTAGGACAGAACTCTGCAGGCTATCTTTGCAGTAGATTGCAACACCGCCCCTTTGGCAGTTCTATCTTGTCTGAAAATGTTGTAGTTTGGAATTAAAATTTCTGAATTTTGGTGGTCTTCCTAAGCCAGGATTCAGACACAGCTAGAACATCCGGGTTGGCAGAGTGTGCTAAAGCAGTGAAAAGAACAAACTTAGGGAGGAGGCTTCTAATGTTAACATGCATGAAACCAAGGCTATTACGGTTACAGAAGTCATCAAAAGAGAGCGCCTGGGGAATAGGAGTGGAGCTAGGCACTGCAGGGCCTGGATTCACCTCTACATCGCCAGAGGAACATAGGAGGATAAGAATAAGGGTACGGCTAAAAGCAATAAGAATTGGTCGTCTAGAACGTCTGGAACAGAGAGTAAAAGGAGGTTTCTGGGGCGATAAAATAGCATCAAGGTATAATGTACAGACAAAGGTATGGTAGGATGTGAGTACAGTGGAGGTAAACCTAGGTATTGAGTGATGAAGAGAGAGATATTGTCTCTAGAAACATCATTGAAACCAGGAGATGTCATTGCATGTGTGGGTGGTGGAACTAATAAGTTGGATAAGGTATAGTGAGCAGGACTAGAGGCTCTACAGTGAAATAAGCCAATAAACACTAACCAGAACAGCAATGGACAAGACATATTGACATTAAGGAGAGGCATCCTTAGTCGAGTGATCAAAAGGGTCCAGGGAGTGGAGAGGTTGGTTTGGGGGTCACGGCGATTTAGACAGCTAGCCAGGACATCGGTAGCAAGCTAGCATAGGATGGAGGTCTGTTGTTAGCCACCTCTTGCGTTCCGTCAGTAGATTAGTGGAGTTCCGTGTTGTAGAGGGATTAGTCCAAATCACACAACAACAAAAAAATAAAAACAATAGATATAGTTATAGAGGCCCAAGAAGAAACATAGTAATAATAAAAATAAATAAATTGTCCGATTGTCTATTCTGAGAGCATCCGGTAAGACAGCTAACGGTTAGCAGGCCGCAGATGGGCATTCAGGTAACATCGCGACGGAGGAGCCAGCCGGATCTCCTTCGGGTAGATAACGTCGGCAGTCCAGTTGTGAAGGCCCGGAGGGGCTCCGTGTAGGCAGTAAAACGGGTCCGGATAGGTGACTGCAGCCCAGGAGTGATTGACGGAGCTCAGGAGTGGTTGACGGAGCTGGCTAGCTCCGGAGTAATTGATGTTTGCTCCGAATCGACGAAAGCAGATAGACACACGGATAGCAGCCAGCTAGCTGTGAGATCCGGGAGTGAATGTCCAGAGAGCAGTTGAAATCCAGGGACATGGAGAGAAAAAATCGGTCCGGTATGTTCCGTTCCGAGCGCGCTGCGCCGTACAAAACTGGCGATAGATTTTCGAGTTAAAGGATAGCTGATGACCACAAACCGTGGTTAGCTGAATACGAACGAGTTGCCAGTAAAGAAGCTAACTAGCTTCTGATTAGCTTCTGGCTAGCTCCTGGCTAGCTTCTGGCTAGCTTCTTGGAGTTTCTGGCTAGCTTCTGGCTAGCTTCTTGGAGGATTGCAGATTTGATTGCAGATTTGAGGTAAATAATACGTATTTATACATATCAATTGGTGAGGCAGGTTGCAGGAGAGTTTATTGAAGATGAGTTGATGGAAAATAAAAATAAAATGTATGTGAAAAAAAAGTTGTAAATATATATATATACACGACACGACAAGACGAGGACAAAAGACGTCTGAACTGCTATGCCATCTCGGGCAGTCTGAACTGCTATGACACCCAGCCGGTGTCATATGATGACTGAGTTCATCAGGAAGTGTATAGGAGATGCTGTACCCACTGTGACTGTGCACAGATGGCAGCATTTGCGCAAAACTGAAAGCGCGAACCACCGCATTTAACCATGGCAAGGTGACTGGGAATATGGCCTAATACAAATAGTGTAAAAGTAATGATGGACTGTCATTTCTCTTTGCTTATTTGAGCTGTTCTTGCCATTAATGGACTTGGTCTTTTAACAAATAGGGCTTTCTTCTGTACCAACCCCTACCTTGTCATAACACAACTGATTGGCTCAAACACATTAAGAAGGAAATACATTCCACAAATGAACTTTTAACAAGGCAAACCTGTTTATTGAAATGCATTTCAGGTGACTACCTCATGAAACTGGTTGAGAGAAGGCCAGGTGTGTGTAAAGCTGTCATCAAGGCAAAGGGTGGTTACTTTGAAGAATCTCAAATATAACATATATTTTAATTTGTTTAACACTTTTTTGGTTACTACATGATTCCATATGTGTTATTTCATAGTTTTGATGTCTTCACTATTGTTCTACAAAGTTGAAAATAGTACAATTAAAGAAAAAACCTGGAATGACTAGATGCGCCCAAACTTTTGACTGGTTCTGTACATAGACTTGGAATCACTTGCCACTTTAATAATGGAACACTAGTCACTTTAATCATGTTTACATAATGTTTACATACTGCTTTACTCATCTCATTGGTATATACTGTATTCTATTCTACTGTATTTTAGTCAATAGCACTCATTGCTCAATCTACTATTTATATATTTCTTAATTCCATTATTTTACTTTTAGATGCATGTGTATTGCTGTGAATTGTTTTAGATACTACTGCACTGTAGATACTACTGCACTGTTAGATACTACTGCACTGTTGGAGCTAGGAACACAAGCACTTCGCTACACCTGCAATAGCATTTGTTAAATATGTGTATGTGATTTGATTTGTTGTCTGCAAAATATATAACAGCTGAACTGAGTCCTGGTGTCTGTAAGATCTATAACAGCCTAACTGAGTCCTGGTGTCTGTAAGATCTATAACAGCTGAACTGAGTCTTGGTGTCTGTAAGATCTATAACAGCTGAACTGAGTCTTGGTGTCTGTAAGATCTATAACAGCTGAACTGAGTCCTGGTGTCTGTAAGATCTATAACAGCTGAACTGAGTCCTGTTATCCCTCCTGTTTTCATCTGTTGACCAGTCCCCTTCTGTTCCTCTCGCCTCCCCCTCCTCTGTTCTCGTCCCTCTCTCTAACCCTGTCTCCTCCACTTTCCTCATTTCTTTCCTGCCCCCCCCCCCTCCCCTCCAGTCGTTCCCTCCAGTCCCACCATGGCCTCCACCACCAATCTTTCATCCAACTGCAGTAGTTCTTCAGGCATCTTCTCCTTCTCTCCGGCCAACATGGTGTCTGCTGCGGTCAAACAGAAGAGCGCCTTCGCCCCCGTTGTACGGCCGCAGACCTCCCCTCCTCTCACCTGCACCAGCGCTATTGCTAACGGACTGCAAGGTGAGCTAGCTTGTTGGCTGCTTAGCTTGTTGGCTGCTTAGTTTGTTGGCTGCTTAGCTTGTTGGCTGCTTAGCTTGTTGGCTGCTTAGCTTGTTGGCTAGTTATCATGTTAGCGAGGCAGTAATTAGTCTATGGTCTGTTGGTGAGTTAGCTAGAACCAATCCAGCTTTATACCGCTCTCCATACCCCCATCCCCTTTTATAATAATGTTGTTGTTTTCTTTACCCTCCTGTCCTACTTTCCCCTATTCTACTTCTTCCATCTTGACCCCCCCCCGTATTTCTATTTTTGTCTCCCTCTCTTCTTCCCCTCCAGTAGATCAGTCTTTTGTGGACTCTAGCAAGTACTCCTCCTCCAGCTCTCTTCAGGGTCTGGCCTTCTCCTGAAGTATGTTAGCTCTCTCTGTCTCTCACTCCATTTCATCACCCATCCCTCTTTCTCTTCTCCTCCCTTTCATGGTCTTCTGTAGATTATATGCTTCACTCCAACCATCATGCCAACCACAGGGTTTTCTCTCCTTGTCCACAGGATTTCCCTTCCTCTTTATTTGTCTTCTTCTAGTCTAGTTGTTTCTCATATGATCAGAGGGACCAAGTGGGGTGTTGCGGCTAATACTAAGCTAGCTGAAAATAGTGTAATAGTTTTTCCCTTCAGAGTGGCCCGTTGCGTTGACTTTGTGGGTCATAAGAAAACCTCTAAATCCTTTAGGTTGGTCACAGCAGGGAAACAGTGAAACATGTGCGAAACACTGCTTTAGTCTGCCGTAAGGTATATCTACTGCTTTAGTCTGCCGTAAGGTATATCTACTGCTTTAGTCTGCCGTAAGGTCTCTCTACTGCTTTAGTCTGCCGTAAGGTATATCTACTGCTTTAGTCTGCCGTAAGGTATATCTACTGCTTTAGTCTGCCGTAAGGTCTATCTACTGCTTTAGTCTGCCGTAAGGTCTATCTACTGCTTTAGTCTGCCGTAAGGTCTATCTACTGCTTTAGTCTACTGCTTTAGTCTGCCGTAAGGTCTATCTACTGCTTTAGTCTGCCGTAAGGTATATCTACTGCTTTAGTCTGCCGTAAGGTATATCTACTGCTTTAGTCTGCCGTAAGGTATATCTACTGCTTTAGTCTGCCGTAAGGTATATCTACTGCTTTAGTCTGCCGTAAGGTCTATCTACTGCTTTAGTCTGCCGTAAGGTCTATCTACTGCTTTAGTCTGCCGTAAGGTCTATCTACTGCTTTAGTCTGCCGTAAGGTCTATCTACTGCTTTAGTCTGCCGTAAGGTCTATCTACTGCTTTAGTCTGCCGTAAGGTCTATCTACTGCTTTAGTCTGCCGTAAGGTCTATCTACTGCTTTAGTCTGCCGTAAGGTCTATCTACTGCTTTAGTCTGCCGTAAGGTCTATCTACTGCTTTAGTCTGCCGTAAGGTCTATCTACTGCTTTAGTCTGCCGTAAGGTCTATCTACTGCTTTAGACTGCCATAAGGTCTATCTACTGCCGTAAGGTCCATACAAGTTGATAAAGGTGCTGAACTACCGACAGTGAGATCATGGATATGATTGCTACCCTTCCTCTCTTCCTCTTGCCATCTCTTCCCCTCTCTCCTTCTCTTTCTTTCTCTCTCTCTTTCCCTTCCTCCCTTCCTCTCTTCCTCTCCCTCTCTCTCTCTCCCTCCCTCCCTCTATTCCTCTCGTCCTCACCCTCTCTCTCTCTCTCCCTCTCTTCTCTCCTTCTCTTCCTCTCTCATTCCCTTCCTCTCTTCCTCACCCTCTTTTCCTCTCTCTCCCTCTCTCTCTTCCCCTCTCTTCCCCTCTCTCTTCTCCTCTCTCTCTCTCTCTCTCTCTCTCTCTCTCTCTCTCTCTCTCTCTCTCTCCCTCCTCTATTCCTCTCTTCCTCACCCTCTCTCTCTCTCCCTCTCTCTCTTCCCCTCTCTTCCCCTCTCTCTTCCTCTCTCTCTCTCTTCCTCTCTCCCTCTCTCTTCCCTCTCTCTCTCCCCTCTCTCTCTCCCTGTCTTCTCTCCTTCTCTTCCTCTCTCATTCCCTTCCTCTCTTCCTCACCCTCTTTTCCTCTCTCTCCCTCTCTCTTCCCTCTCTCTTCCCCTCTCTCTCTTTCCCTCTCTTCTCTCCCTCTCTTTTCCTCTCTCTTCCCCTCTCTCTCTCCCTCTCTCTTCCCTCTCTCTCTCCCTCTCTCTTCCCCTCTCTCTCTCCCTCTCTCTTCCCCTCTCTCTCTCCCTCTCTCTTCCCCTCTCTCTCTCTTCCTCTCCCTCTCTTCCTCTCTCTTCCCCTCTCTCTCTCCCTCTCCCCCTCTCCCTCTCTTCCTCTCTCCCTTGCTCCTTTCCTCTCTTCTTCTCTCTGCTCTTTCTCTCTACATGTTGATTGACAGCTGACCACAGTGACCTGGCCATCGGTCTGCTGCTCAGACACACAAAAACACACACACACACACACACACACACACACACACACACACATATATATATATACATACACACACAGGTCCTTTATTAATCCCACTGAGCTGGAGACAGGACATAAGCTTAGAATGAGTGGTACAGGAATCAATACAGAGTCAACAACACATCACCGTGTTGTCTTCATGTTGGCACAATGAGAGAATTCCACACAGTATTCCAATTTATATTTCCTTATAAATTGTCACTAAAATATATGTTAACAAGCCGTTAATAAAAACAGAGCCCGTGCAGGGGTGTGTGGTACACCAGTGAACACAATAGAAGTTAACAGGCCTTAAATGGCACCATAGTGCACTACTTGGCCATGGTCAAAACTAGTGCACTCCATAAGGAGTTGGGAGCCATGTGACGCAGCCTTGGAAGAGCTGGTTAGACCACAGAATAGCATGAAGAGATTCTGAAAACACAATGAGCTGTTTCAACTGCAGCCTGTGTGTTCCATGTTGGCTGAGACACAGAGAGATGTTATGGTTTTGAAGGGGCGAGAAAGGGTGAGAGAGAGAGTTCTTTGTACACCAGATGCTGGAACACATTTGCTGTTATGTGACTGTTCTGATGAAACACAGACTGACCTCTCTGTTTCCCTCTCTTTCTTTATTTTTGTCATTCTCTCTCTCTCTACCTCTCTCTCTACCTCTCTCTCCCTCTCTCTCTCTCTCCCTCTCTCCCTTGCTCTCTCCCTCTCTACCTCTCTCTCTACCTCTCTTTCTCCCTTGCTCTCTACCTTTCTCTCTCCCTTTCTACCTCTCTCTTTACCTCTCTCTCTCTCTCTACCTCGCTCTCTCTACCTCTCTCTCTCTCTCTCTCTACCTCTCTCTTTACCTCTCTCTCTCTCTCTACCTCGCTCTCTCTCGCTCTCTCTCTCCCTCTCTACCTCTCTCTACCTACCTCTCTCTCTCTCTCTCTCTCTCCCTCTACCTCTCTCTCTCTCTACCTCTCTACCCCTCTCTCTCTCTCTACCTCTCTCTCTCTCTCTCTCTCTCTACCTCTCTCTTTACCTCTCTCTCTCTCTACCTCGCTCTCTCTCGCTCTCTCTCTCCCTCTCTACCTCTCTCTCTTCCTCTCTCTCTCTACCGCTCTCTTTCTCTCTCTCTCTCTCTCTCTCTCTCTCTCTCTCTCTCTCTCTCTCTCTCTCCCTATACCTCTCTGTCTCGCTCCCCTTCATCTCTTCCCACAAACAGTGATTCCCGGGATGATTGTTCCATCCATGTAGATCTGTGAACGTTGAGGATTTGGGAATGTTGACAGGAAGAGAGCATGTCTGGTGTGTCTCTGTGTCACACTCCTACCCTTTGGACCGGAATAGAATACTGAACTCAAAATGGAAGCCTTGTTAAACTCAGGCCTTTGTAGAAGGAATCTCATTGGAAGGAAGAAGGATGAAGAAGAGGATGAAAATAACATTTTTGATGTAATTTCCTTTCCCGGTGAATTTGTGAACCTTCTCAGACACAACTTGGAGTCAAATAATAAAGTTATTTAAAATCAATTGAACTGAATTGAACAGAATTTGATTTAATGGAATTGACAAAATACTGTATAATGCCTCATGACCCTGTCAACACCCCAACTGAGTGACAATATGTATGACCTCATGACCCTGTCCACACCACAGTTCAGTGACAATATGACTGACCTCATGACCCTGTCCACACCCCAACTGAGTGATAATATGTATGACCTCATGACCCTCTCCACACCCCAACTGAGTGATAATATGTATGACCTCATGACCCTGTCCACACCACAGTTCAGTGACAATATGACTGACCTCATGACAAAATCATTTATTTATGTTTTCTGTGTATTTATTGGTATAATGTTTAAGTTTGATCTATTGTATGCCTTGTTACAGACTGTAACACGTACAAACAACACTGAAGCTGATTGGCTTTAAGGGTTTGTGTAAGTAGATAGCTGCAACATGACTGGATAAGAGTTAACAGGGGTTGGAACAAAGTTGTCTCGTATCAGTTTACATTTAGTAGCTGTAAACAATGTATAGCCTCAAAACACGGTTAAACTTAGAATTTCCATCTCATGGCTGGTCAGTCCTTGCATCCATAGCCCTGTCTATGGATTAGAGAGTAGTTACATATCACCATCTCATGGCTGGTCAGTCCTTACAACCATAGCCCTGTCTATGGATTAGAGAGTAGTTACATATCTCCATCTCATGGCTGGTCAGTCCTTGCAACCATAGCCCTGTCTATGGATTAGAGAGTAGTTACATATCTCCATCTCATGGCTGGTCAGTCCTTACAACCATAGCCCTGTCTATGGATTAGAGAGTAGTTACATATCTCCATCTCATGGCTGGTCAGTCCTTACAACCATAGCCCTGTCTATGGATTAGAGAGTAGTTACATATCTCCATCTCATGGCTGGTCAGTCCTTACAACCATAGCCCTGTCTATGGATTGGTTACATATCTCCATCTCATGGCTGGTCAGTCCTTGCAACCATAGCCCTGTCTATGGATATGAGAGTAGTTACATATCTCCATCTCATGGCTGGTCAGTCCTTACAACCATAGCCCTGTCTATGGATTAGAGAGTAGTGACATATCTCCATCTCATGGCTGGTCAGTCCTTGCATCCATAGCCCTGTCTATGGATTAGAGAGTAGTTACATATCTCCATCTCATGGCTGGTCAGTCCTTACAACCATAGCCCTGTCTATGGATTAGAGAGTAGTTACATATCTCCATCTCATGGCTGGTCAGTCCTCACAACCATAGCCCTGTCTATGGATTAGAGAGTAGTTACATATCTCCATCTCATGGCTGGTCAGTCCTTACAACCATAGCCCTGTCTATGGATTAGAGAGTAGTTACATATCTCCATCTCATGGCTGGTCAGTCCTTGCAACCATAGCCCTGTCTATGGATTAGAGAGTAGTTACATATCTCCATCTCATGGCTGGTCAGTCCTTACAACCATAGCCCTGTCTATGGATATGAGAGTAGTTACATATCTCCATCTCATGGCTGGTCAGTCCTTGCATCCATAGCCCTGTCTATGGATTAGAGAGTAGTTACATATCTCCATCTCATGGCTGGTCAGTCCTTACAACCATAGCCCTGTCTATGGATATGAGAGTAGTTACATATCTCCATCTCATGGCTGGTCAGTCCTTGCATCCATAGCCCTGTCTATGGATTAGAGAGTAGTTACATATCTCCATCTCATGGCTGGTCAGTCCTTGCATCCATAGCCCTGTCTATGGATTAGAGAGTAGTTACATATCTCCATCTCATGGCTGGTCAGTCCTTACAACCATAGCCCTGTCTATGGATTAGAGAGTAGTTACATATCTCCATCTCATGGCTGGTCAGTCCTTACAACCATAGCCCTGTCTATGGATTAGAGAGTAGTTACATATCTCCATCTCATGGCTGGTCAGTCCTTACAACCATAGCCCTGTCTATGGATTAGAGAGTAGTTACATATCTCCATCTCATGGCTGGTCAGTCCTTGCATCCATAGCCCTGTCTATGGATATGAGAGTAGTTACATATCTCCATCTCATGGCTGGTCAGTCCTTACAACCATAGCCCTGTCTATGGAGTAGAGAGTAGTTACATATCTCCATCTCATGGCTGGTCAGTCCTTACAACCATAGCCCTGTCTATGGATTAGAGAGTAGTTACATATCTCCATCTCATGGCTGGTCAGTCCTTGCAACCATAGCCCTGTCTATGGATATGAGAGTAGTTACATATCTCCATCTCATGGCTGGTCAGTCCTTACAACCATAGCCCTGTCTATGGATTAGAGAGTAGTTACATATCTCCATCTCATGGCTGGTCAGTCCTTGCATCCATAGCCCTGTCTATGGATTAGAGAGTAGTTACATATCTCCATCTCATGGCTGGTCAGTCCTTACAACCATAGCCCTGTCTATGGATTAGAGAGTAGTTACATATCTCCATCTCATGGCTGGTCAGTCCTTACAACCATAGCCCTGTCTATGGATATGAGAGTAGTTACATATCTCCATCTCATGGCTGGTCAGTCCTTGCAGCCATAGCCCTGTCTATGGATTAGAGAGTAGTTACATATCTCCATCTCATGGCTGGTCAGTCCTTACAACCATAGCCCTGTCTATGGATATGAGAGTAGTTACATATCTCCATCTCATGGCTGGTCAGTCCTTGCATCCATAGCCCTGTCTATGGATTAGAGAGTAGTTACATATCTCCATCTCATGGCTGGTCAGTCCTTGCATCCATAGCCCTGTCTATGGATTAGAGAGTAGTTACATATCTCCATCTCATGGCTGGTCAGTCCTTGCATCCATAGCCATGTCTATGGATTAGAGAGTAGTTACATATCTCCATCTCATGGCTGGTCAGTCTTTACAACCATAGCCCTGTCTATGGATATGAGAGTAGTTACATATCTCCATCTCATGGCTGGTCAGTCCTTGCATCCATAGCCCTGTCTATGGATTAGAGAGTAGTTACATATCTCCGTCTCATGGATGGTCAGTCCTTGCATCCATAGCCCTGTCTATGGATTAGAGAGTAGTTACATATCTCCATCTCATGGCTGGTCAGTCCTTGCATCCATAGCCCTGTCTATGGATTAGAGAGTAGTTACATATCTCCATCTCATGGCTGGTCAGTCCTTACAACCATAGCCCTGTCTATGGATTTGAGAGTAGTTACATATCTCCATCTCATGGCTGGTCAGTCCTTGCATCCATAGCCCTGTCTATGGATTTGAGAGTAGTTACATATCTCCATCTCATGGCTGGTCAGTCCTTGCATCCATAGCCCTGTCTATGGATTTGAGAGTAGTTACATATCTCCATCTCTCAACTTTTTACTGAAACAGTGGTGGGGACAATAGTTTGTTATTGATTCAACTGCGGAATGCCCCTTTAAATGTTTAAAACAGACTGAGCTGAAAGAACTGAACTTCTACAATGTTGATGAATATTTTTGCTGCTTACTTATCAAAGAAATGCAATCAGAGATGTGCGTATCCCTTTTAATTTCAATCAGAAAACACATTTTTATAAAATATCAGATTAGAAGTACTATTTATGTAATATATTTGTGTTTATAAATATCAAATTGATGGGTTCATGATTGGATTTATTTTGCTTTGTTTTACCAAAGTTATACTTTAAATATAATATAAACATGAATATGTTTTTAGGCAGCTCTCGACACAGATGGTCGTTTCACTGTCAAGCTCTCATCTACTGTATACTTAGCAAGAAGCACGGATTTGGAGACAGAAGGGGGAGTTCTGTATAAAGTTCTCATTTAAGTCATGTATTTATTTTTGTATGTGTACATTTTGCATTGCTTCTTGACCCTAATTCTGTTTTTTTCTGTGTTAGTTTATCAGTGTCAAAGTGTCTAGTGTTTTGTCACCCACTATGTAAATGCGATCTCATATTTGATTTACATTTTATTTTGTACATACTTTATTTTGTGCTGTGTTGTCTAGCCAAAAGCTTCCATGTTATTTACCATCCAAAAATGTTGTCATTTCTTTCATTATTTGTAGGTTAATAAAAGTTTAGTTTTTCCCGATTTGAAAATGTTTTACATTTTATGTCCAAAAGCAGCATCTCATTCTGATAGCAGTTAGTTTGGATCTCCACCAACTGTCCTTTTCTAATCTAAACATCAATCCATGCTGAACTTACCACTTTACAGTATTCAGAGTCAGACACTTTATTCACCATAGTCAACTGGTTCCTCCTCTCCCTCGCCACCTCTTTTCCCTCTCCCTCGCATTCCTTTTCTCCGTCTCTCTTCTTCTCTTCGTTTTTCCTCTCTTCTACTCTCTCTCTTATTCTCTTCTGGTCTTTTCCTCTTCTTCTTCTTCTCTCCCTGTCTTTTCCTCTTCTTCTTCGCCTCTCCCTATCTTTTCTTCTACCTCTTCTTCTCTCCCTGTCTTTTCCTCTACCTCTTCTTCTCTCCCTGTCTTTTCCTCTACCTCTTCTTCTCTCCCTGTCTTTTCCTCTACCTCTTCTTCTCTCCCTGTCTTTTCCTCTACCTCTTCTCTTCTGGTCTTTTCCTCTTCTTCTTCTTCTCTCCCTGTCTTTTCCTCTACCTCTTCTTCTCTCCCTGTCTTTTCCTCTACCTCCTCTTCTCTTCCTGTATTTTCCTCTTCCATTACCTCTTCTTCTCTCCCTGTCTTTTCCCCTTCCTCTTCTCTTCTTCTTCTCTCCCTGTCTTTTCCTCTACCTCTTCTTCTCTCCCTGTCTTTTCCCCTTCCTCTTCTCTTCTTCTTCTCTCCCTGTCTTTTCCTCTACCTCTTCTTCTCTTCCTTTCTTTTCCTCTTCCTCTTCTCTTCTTCTTATCTTCCTGTCTTTTCCTCTCCCTGTCTTTTCCTCTTCTCCTCTCTTCTTCTCTCCTTGTCTTTTCCTCTTCCTCTTCTCCTCTCTTCTTCTCCTCTCCGTTTGTTTTCCTCTACCTCTTCTTCTCTCCCTGTCTTTTCCCCTTCCTCTTCTCTTCTTCTTCTCTCCCTGTCTTTTCCTCTACCTCTTCTTCTCTTCCTTTCTTTTCCTCTTCCTCTTCTCTTCTTCTTCTCTTCCTGTCTTTTCCTCTCCCTCTCTTTTCCTCTTCTCTCTTCTTCTCTCCTTGTCTTTTCCTCTACCTCTTCTCCTATCTTCTTCTTTTCCTGTCTTTTCCTCTCCCTGTCTTTTCCTCTTCTCCTCTCCATTTGTTTTCCTCTACCTCTTCTCCTCTTCTTCTCTCCCTGTCTTTTCCTCTACCTCTTCTCCTCTCTTCTTCTCTTCCTGTCTTTTCCTCTACCTCTTCTCCTCTCTTCTTCTCTCCCTGTCTTTTCCTCTACCTCTTCTCCTCTCTTCTTCTCTCCCTGTCTTTTCCTCTACCTCTTCTCCTCTTCTTCTCTCCCTGTCTTTTCCTCTACCTCTTCTCCTCTCTTCTTCTCTTCCTGTCTTTTCCTCTACCTCTTCTCCTCTTCTTCTCTCCCTGTCTTTTCCTCTACCTCTTCTCCTCTCTTCTTCTCTTCCTGTCTTTTCCTCTACCTCTTCTCCTCTCTTCTTCTCTCCCTGTCTTTTCCTCTACCTCTTCTCCTCTTCTTCTCTCCCTGTCTTTTCCTCTACCTCTTCTCCTCTCTTCTTCTCTTCCTGTCTTTTCCTCTACCTCTTCTCCTCTCGTCTTCTCTCCCTGTCTTTTCCTCTACCTCTTCTCCTCTCTTCTTCTCTTCCTGTCTTTTCCTCTACCTCTTCTCCTCTCTTCTTCTCTTCCTGTCTTTTCCTCTACCTCTTCTCCTCTCTTCTTCTCTTCCTGTCTTTTCCTCTACCTCTTCTCCTCTCTTATTCTCTCCCTGTCTTTTCCTCTACCTCTTCTCCTCTCTTCTTCTCTTCCTGTCTTTTCCTCTACCTCTTCTCCTCTCTTCTTCTCTCACTGTCTTTTCCTCTACCTCTTCTAACTCTTCTTCTCTTCCTGTCTTTTCCTCTACCTCTTCTCCTCTCTTCTTCTCTTCCTGTCTTTTCCTCTACCTCTTCTCCTCTCTTATTCCCTCCATGTCTTTTCCTCTACCTCTTCTTCTCTCTTCTTCTCTCCCTGTCTTTTGCTCTTCTCTTCTTATATCAGCTGACTGATCAAGCTTCAAAGGGTTTCCTAAACAATTCTTGTAGTGTTTTGATAGACAGAGAAATATATACAGTACGTCCCTTGTGCTTCTTCAAGTTGTTGCCGGACAGAAAATAGGACTCTCTCTACTTGAGAGTTTAGTCTTCATACAGCAGGTGGGTCTAATATTGAATGCTGATCTATGACGTTAAAATGCCTATTTACTCTGTTCCATCTGACTGTGCAATCCACTGTCTCATCAGCCCAGGCAGGGAAGTGATCCACTTGATCTCCACTATAAAAAGCATCTAGACATTATCTCACATTTCTTTTAGACTAACATTTAGTTTTCAGCAGTGGAGATTTGTATAAACCTTGCTGTCTGTCTCTCCAAGATTTTCAACATTGTTTCAATATTCAAAATTCAATCTCCAACTGTCCCATAGTAAAGAAAGTGTAGGGGTGGGGAGTCGGGACGAGAGAGAGAGGCAGGCAGCGTTTCTCAGCCAGTCGAAATCATGAATCAGCTGGTATCATTTTTATGGATATATTCAAAGAAATGTCAATTCAAAAAGGTTAAATGAAACGAAGTGCAGCTAGTTTGCAGTCTTCCCAGCTTCAGTTTGAAGTTATTGTGTTAGCTGTGTTGTTTGCTAGCTCCTCTGAACAACAGTGTCCTAACGAGAGAGAACATTTTCTATGCCAGGCGAAATCGGGCCTCGTTAGCTCACTGTTATGGATGTATCCAAATAGATGTCACTGGAAAACAGCTTAAACAAATGCAGCTATTGTTGTTACTCTGTCTGCACAGTTTGATGTGACTGTAAGTTAGCTGTAGTAGGCTGGAATGAGAGGGATAAGAACGTTGCCAGCCAGCATGGAATGGAATATTTACAACCAATGACTGTGTCGCGTCCATAGATACAGAACAAAAAGACTGAACGACTGGGTCGCGTCCATAGATACAGAACAAAAAGACTGAATGACTGGGTCGCGTCCATAGATACAGAACAAAAAGACTGAACGACTGGGTCGCGTCCATAGATACAGAACAAAAAGACTAAATGACTGGGTCGCGTCCATATATACAGAACAAAAAGACTGAACGACTGGGTCGCGTCCATAGATACAGAACAAAAGACTAAATGACTGGGTCGCGTCCTAGATACAGAACAAAAGACTAAACGACTGGGTCGCGTCCATAGATACAGAACAAAAAGACTAAATGACTGGGTCGCGTCCATAGATACAGAACAAAAAGACTAAATGACTGGGTCGCGTCCATAGATACAGAACAAAAAGACTAAATGACTGGGTCGCGTCCATAGATACAGAACAAAAAGACTAAACGACTGGGTCGCGTCCATAGATACAGAACAAAAAGACTAAACGACTGGGTCGCGTCCATAGATACAGAACAAAAAGACTAAATGACTGGGTCGGGTCCATAGATACAGAACAAAAAGACTGAACGACTGGGTCACGTCCATAGATACAGAACAAAAAGACTAAACGACTGGGTCGCGTCCATAGATACAGAACAAAAAGACTAAATGACTGGGTCGCGTCCATAGATACAGAACAAAAAAAGACTGAACGACTGGGTCGCGTCCATAGATACAGAACAAAAAGACTAAATGACTGGGTCGCGTCCATAGATACAGAACAAAAAGACTAAATGACTGGGTCGGGTCCATAGATACAGAACAAAAAGACTGAACGACTGGGTCGCGTCCATAGATACAGAACAAAAAGACTAAACGACTGGGTCGCGTCCATAGATACAGAACAAAAAGACTGAACGACTGGGTCGCGTCCATAGATACAGAACAAAAAGACTGAACGACTGGGTCGCGTCCATAGATACAGAACAAAAAGACTAAACGACTGGGTCGCGTCCATAGATACAGAACAAAAAGACTAAACGACTGGGTCGCGTCCATAGATACAGAACAAAAAGACTAAACGACTGGGTCGCGTCCATAGATACAGAACAAAAAGACTAAACGACTGGGTCGCGTCCATAGATACAGAACAAAAAGACTAAACGACTGGGTTGCGTCCATAGATACAGAACAAAAAGACTAAATGACTGGGTCGGGTCCATAGATACAGAACAAAAAGACTGAACGACTGGGTCGCGTCCATAGATACAGAACAAAAAGACTGAACGACTGGGTCGCGTCCATAGATACAGAACAAAAAAGACTGAGCGACTGGGTCGCGTCCATAGATACAGAACAAAAAGACTGAACGACTGGGTCGCGTCCATAGATACAGAACAAAAAGACTAAACGACTGGGTCGCGTCCATAGATACAGAACAAAAAGACTAAATGACTGGGTCGGGTCCATAGATACAGAACAAAAAGACTGAACGACTGGGTCGCGTCCATAGATACAGAACAAAAAGACTAAACGACTGGGTCGCGTCCATAGATACAGAACAAAAAGACTGAACGACTGGGTCGCGTCCATAGATACAGAACAAAAAGACTAAACGACTGGGTCGCGTCCATAGATACAGAACAAAAAGACTGAACGACTGGGTCGCGTCCATAGATACAGAACAAAAAGACTGAACGACTGGGTCGCGTCCATAGATACAGAACAAAAAGACTAAATGACTGGGTCGCGTCCATAGATACAGAACAAAAATACTAAATGACTGGGTCGCGTCCATAGATACAGAACAAAAAGACTAAATGACTGGGTCGCGTCCATAGATACAGAACAAAAAGACTAAACGACTGGGTCGCGTCCATAGATACAGAACAAAAAGACTAAATGACTGGGCCGGGTCCATAGATACAGAACAAAAAGACTGAACGACTGGGTCGCGTCCATAGATACAGAACAAAAAGACTAAACGACTGGGTCGCGTCCATAGATACAGAACAAAAGACTAAACGACTGGGTCGCGTCCATAGATACAGAACAAAAAGACTGAACGACTGGGTCGCGTCCATAGATACAGAACAAAAAGACTAAACGACTGGGTCGCGTCCATAGATACAGAACAAAAAGACGACTGGGTCGCGTCCATAGATACAGAACAAAAGACTGAACGACTGGGTCGCGTCCATAGATACAGAACAAAAGACTAAAACGACTGGGTCGTGTCCATAGATACAGAACAAAAAGACTAAACGACTGGGTCGCGTCCATAGATACAGAACAAAAAGACTGAACGACTGGGTCGCGTCCATAGATACAGAACAAAAAGACTAAACGACTGGGTCGCGTCCATAGATACAGAACAAAAAGACTGAACGACTGGGTCGCGTCCATAGATACAGAACAAAAAGACTGAACGACTGGGTCGCGTCCATAGATACAGAACAAAAAGACTAAACGACTGGGTCGCGTCCATAGATACAGAACAAAAAGACTAAACGACTGGGTCGCGTCCATAGATACAGAACAAAAAGACTAAACGACTGTGTCGCGTCCATAGATACCGAACAAAAAGACTGAACGACTGGGTTGCGTCCATAGATACAGAACAAAAATACTAAACGACTGGGTCGCGTCCATAGATACAGAACAAAAAGACTAAATGACTGGGTCGGGTCCATAGATACAGAACAAAAAGACTAAATGACTAAACGACTGGGTCGCGTCCATAGATACAGAACAAAAAGACTGAACGACTGGGTCGCATCCATAGATACAGAACAAAAAGACTAAATGACTGGGTCGGGTCCATAGATACAGAACAAAAAGACTAAATGACTGGGTCGCGTCCATAGATACAGAACAAAAAGACTGAACGACTGGGTCGCATCCATAGATACAGAACAAAAAGACTAAATGACTGGGTCGCGTCCATAGATACAGAACAAAAATACTAAATGACTGGGTCGCGTCCATAGATACAGAACAAAAAGACTAAATGACTGGGTCGCGTCCATAGATACAGAACAAAAAGACTACAGAACAAAAAACGACTGGGTCGCGTCCATAGATACAGAACAAAAAGACTAAACGACTGGGACGCGTCCATAGATACAGAACAAAAAGACTAAAGGACTGGGTCGGGTCCATAGATACAGAACAAAAAGACTGAACGACTGGGTCGCGTCCATAGATACAGAACAAAAAGACTGAACGACTGGGTCGCGTCCATAGATACAGAACAAAAAGACTAAACGACTGTGTCGCGTCCATAGATACAGAACAAAAAGACTGAACTCCTGGGTCGCGTCCATAGATACTGAACAAAAAGACTAAACGACTGGGTCGCGTCCATAGATACAGAACAAAAAGACTAAATGACTGGGTCGGGTCCATAGATACAGAACAAAAAGACTAAATGACTGGGTCGCGTCCATAGATACAGAACAAAAAGACTAAATGACTGGGTCGCGTCCATAGATACAGAACAAAAAGACTAAATGACTGGGTCGCGTCCATAGATACAGAACAAAAAGACTAAACGACTGGGTCGCGTCCATAGATACAGAACAAAAAGACTAAACGACTGGGACGCGTCCATAGATACAGAACAAAAAGACTAAAGGACTGGGTCGGGTCCATAGATACAGAACAAAAAGACTGAACGACTGGGTCGCGTCCATAGATACAGAACAAAAAGACTGAACGACTGGGTCGCGTCCATAGATACAGAACAAAAAGACTAAACGACTGTGTCGCGTCCATAGATACAGAACAAAAAGACTGAACTCCTGGGTCGCGTCCATAGATACAGAACAAAAAGACTAAACGACTGGGTCGCGTCCATAGATACAGAACAAAAAGACTAAATGACTGGGTCGGGTCCATAGATACAGAACAAAAAGACTAAATGACTGGGTCGCGTCCATAGATACAGAACAAAAAGACTAAATGACTGGGTCGCGTCCATAGATACAGAACAAAAAGACTAAATGACTGGGTCGCGTCCATAGATACAGAACAAAAATACTAAACGACTGGGTCGCGTCCATAGATACAGAACAAAAAGACTAAATGACTGGGTCGGGTCCATAGATACAGAACAAAAAGACTAAATGACTGGGTCGGGTCCATAGATACAGAACAAAAAGACTAAATGACTGGGTCGCGTCCATAGATACAGAACAAAAAGACTAAACGACTGGGTCGCGTCCATAGATACAGAACAAAAAGACTGAACGACTGGGTCGCGTCCATAGATACAGAACAAAAAGACTGAAGATAGATACAGAACAAAAAGACTAAACGACTGGGTCGGCGTCCATAGATACAGAACAAAAAGACTAAACGACTGGGTCGCGTCCATAGATACAGAACAAAAAGACTAAACGACTGGGTCGCGTCCATAGATACAGAACAAAAAGACTAAACGACTGGGTCGCGTCCATAGATACAGAACAAAAAGACTGAACGACTGGGTCGCGTCCATAGATACAGAACAAAAAGACTAAACGACTGGGTCGCGTCCATAGATACAGAACAAAAAGACTAAAGGACTGGGTCGGGTCCATAGATACAGAACAAAAAGACTGAACGACTGGGTCGCGTCCATAGATACAGAACAAAAAGACTGAACGACTGGGTCGCGTCCATAGATACAGAACAAAAAGACTAAACGACTGGGTCGCGTCCATAGATACAGAACAAAAGAGACTGAACGACTGGGTCGCGTCCATAGATACAGAACAAAAAGACTAAACGACTGGGTCGCGTCCATAGATACAGAACAAAAAGACTAAATGACTGGGTCGGGTCCATAGATACAGAACAAAAAGACTAAATGACTGGGTCGCGTCCATAGATACAGAACAAAAAGACATAGATACAGAACAAAAAGACTAAGGACTGGGTCGCGTCCATAGATACAGAACAAAAAGACTGAACGACTGGGTCGCGTCCATAGATACAGAACAAAAAGACTAAATGACTGCGTCCATAGATCGACTGGGTCGCGTCCATAGATACAGAACAAAAAGACTAAATGACTGGGTCGGGTCCATAGATACAGAACAAAAAGACTAAACGACTGGGTCGCGTCCATAGATACAGAACAAAAAGACTAAACGACTGGGTCGCGTCCATAGATACAGAACAAAAAGACTAAATGACTGGGTCGCGTCCATAGATACAGAACAAAAAGACTAAACGACTGGGTCGCGTCCATAGATACAGAACAAAAAGACTAAACGACTGGGTCGGGTCCATAGATACAGAACAAAAAGAAACGACTGGGTCGCGTCCATAGATACAGAACAAAAAGACTAAACGACTGGGTCGCGTCCATAGATACAGAACAAAAAGACTGAACGACTGGGTCGCGTCCATAGATACAGAACAAAAAGACTAAACGACTGGGTCGCGTCCATAGATACAGAACAAAAAGACTAAACGACTGGGTCGCGTCCATAGATACAGAACAAAAAGACTAAAGGACTGGGTCGGGTCCATAGATACAGAACAAAAAAAGACTAGAACAGAACAAAAAGACTGGTCGCGTCCATAGATACAGAACAAAAAGACTAAACGACTGGGTCGCGTCCATAGATACAGAACAAAAAGACTGAACGACTGGGTCGCGTCCATAGATACAGAACAAAAAGACTAAACGACTGGGTCGCGTCCATAGATACAGAACAAAAAGACTAAATGACTGGGTCGGGTCCATAGATACAGAACAAAAAGACTAAATGACTGGGTCGCGTCCATAGATACAGAACAAAAAGACTAAACGACTGGGTCGCGTCCATAGATACAGAACAAAAAGACTAAACGACTGGGTCGCGTCCATAGATACAGAACAAAAAGACTGAACGACTGGGTCCATAGATACAGAACAAAAAGACTAAACGACTGGGTCGTCCATAGATACAGAACAAAAAGACTAAACGACTGGGTCGCGTCCATAGATACAGAACAAAAGACTAAACGACTGGGTCGCGTCCATAGATACAGAACAAAAAGACTAAACGACTGGGTCGCGTCCATAGATACAGAACAAAAAGACTAAACGACTGGGTCGCGTCCATAGATACAGAACAAAAAGACTGAACGACTGGGTCGCGTCCAGATACAGAACAAAAAGACTAAACGACTGGGTCGCGTCCATAGATACAGAACAAAAAGACTGAACGACTGGGTCGCGTCCATAGATACAGAACAAAAAGACTAAATGACTGGGTCGGGTCCATAGATACAGAACAAAAAGACTAAACGACTGGGTCGCGTCCATAGATACAGAACAAAAAGACTAAACGACTGGGTCGCGTCCATAGATACAGAACAAAAAGACTGAACGACTGGGTCGCGTCCATAGATACAGAACAAAAAGACTGAACGACTGGGTCGCGTCCATAGATACAGAACAAAAAGACTAAACGACTGGGTCGGGTCCATAGATACAGAACAAAAAGACTAAACGACTGGGTCGCGTCCATAGATACAGAACAAAAAGACTAAACGACTGGGTCGCGTCCATAGATACAGAACAAAAAGACTGAAACGCGTCCATAGATACAGAACAAAAGACTGAACGACTGGGTCGCGTCCATAGATACAGAACAAAAAAGACTAAACGACTGGGTCGCGTCCATAGATACAGAACAAAAAGACTAAAGGACTGGGTCGGGTCCATAGATACAGAACAAAAAGACTGAACGACTGGGTCGCGTCCATAGATACAGAACAAAAAGACTGAACGACTGGGTCGCGTCCATAGATACAGAACAAAAAGACTAAACGACTGGGTCGCGTCCATAGATACAGAACAAAAAGACTAACGACTGGGTCGCGTCCATAGATACAGAACAAAAAGACTAAACGACTGGGTCGCGTCCATAGATACAGAACAAAAAGACTAAATGACTGGGTCGGGTCCATAGATACAGAACAAAAAGACTAAATGACTGGGTCGCGTCCATAGATACAGAACAAAAAGACTGAACGACTGGGTCGCGTCCATAGATACAGAACAAAAAGACTAAACGACTGGGTCGCGTCCATAGATACAGAACAAAAAGACTGAACGACTGGGTCGCGTCCATAGATACAGAACAAAAAGACTAAACGACTGGGTCGCGTCCATAGATACAGAACAAAAAGACTGAACGACTGGGTCGCGTCCATAGATACAGAACAAAAAGACTAAACGACTGGGTCGCGTCCATAGATACAGAACAAAAAGACTAAACGACTGGGTCGCGTCCATAGATACAGAACAAAAAGACTAAACGACTGGGTCGCGTCCATAGATACAGAACAAAAAGACTAAATGACTGGGTCGCGTCCATAGATACAGAACAAAAAGACTAAATGACTGGGTCGCGTCCATAGATACAGAACAAAAAGACTAAACGACTGGGTCGCGTCCATAGATACAGAACAAAAAGACTAAACGACTGGGTCGCGTCCATAGATACAGAACAAAAAGACTAAAGGACTGGGTCGGGTCCATAGATACAGAACAAAAAGACTGAACGACTGGGTCGCGTCCATAGATACAGAACAAAAAGACTGAACGACTGGGTCGCGTCCATAGATACAGAACAAAAAGACTAAACGACTGTGTCGACTGGAACAAAAGCGTCCATAGATACAGAACAAAAAGACTGAACGACTGGGTCGCGTCCATAGATACAGAACAAAAAGACTAAACGACTGGGTCGCGTCCATAGATACAGAACAAAAAGACTAAATGACTGGGTCGGGTCCATAGATACAGAACAAAAAGACTAAATGACTGGGTCGCGTCCATAGATACAGAACAAAAAGACTAAATGACTGGGTCGCGTCCATAGATACAGAACAAAAAGACTAAATGACTGGGTCGCGTCCATAGATACAGAACAAAAAGACTAAACGACTGGGTCGCGTCCATAGATACAGAACAAAAAGACTAAACGACTGGGACGCGTCCATAGATACAGAACAAAAAGACTAAAGGACTGGGTCGGGTCCATAGATACAGAACAAAAGGACTGAACGACTGGGTCGCGTCCATAGATACAGAACAAAAAGACTGAACGACTGGGTCGCGTCCATAGATACAGAACAAAAAGACTAAACGACTGTGTCGCGTCCATAGATACAGAACAAAAAGACTGAACTCCTGGGTCGCGTCCATAGATACAGAACAAAAAGACTAAACGACTGGGTCGCGTCCATAGATACAGAACAAAAAGACTAAATGACTGGGTCGGGTCCATAGATACAGAACAAAAAGACTAAATGACTGGGTCGCGTCCATAGATACAGAACAAAAAGACTAAATGACTGGGTCGCGTCCATAGATACAGAACAAAAAGACTAAATGACTGGGTCGCGTCCATAGATACAGAACAAAAATAACTGGGTCGCGTCCATAGAACAGAACAAAAAGACTAAATGACTGGGTCGGGTCCATAGATACAGAACAAAAAGACTAAATGACTGGGTCGGGTCCATAGATACAGAACAAAAAGACTAAACGACTGGGTCGCGTCCATAGATACAGAACAAAAAGACTAAACGACTGGGTCGCGTCCATAGATACAGAACAAAAAGACTGAACGACTGGGTCGCGTCCATAGATACAGAACAAAAGACTGAACGACTGGGTCGCGTCCATAGATACAGAACAAAAAGACTAAACGACTGGGTCGGGTCCATAGATACAGAACAAAAAGACTGAACGACTGGGTCGCGTCCATAGATACAGAACAAAAAGACTAAACGACTGGGTCGCGTCCATAGATACAGAACAAAAAGACTGAACGACTGGGTCGCGTCCATAGATACAGAACAAAAAGACTGAACGACTGGGTCGCGTCCATAGATACAGAACAAAAAGACTAAACGACTGGGTCGCGTCCATAGATACAGAACAAAAAGACTAAAGGACTGGGTCGCGTCCATAGATACAGAACAAAAAGACTGAACGACTGGGTCGCGTCCATAGATACAGAACAAAAAGACTGAACGACTGGGTCGCGTCCATAGATACAGAACAAAAGACTAAACGACTGTGTCGCGTCCATAGATACAGAACAAAAAGACTAAACGACTGGGTCGCGTCCATAGATACAGAACAAAAAGACTAAACGACTGGGTCGCGTCCATAGATACAGAACAAAAAGACTAAATGACTGGGTCGGGTCCATAGATACAGAACAAAAAGACTAAATGACTGGGTCGCGTCCATAGATACAGAACAAAAAGACTGAACGACTGGGTCGCGTCCATAGATACAGAACAAAAAGACTAAAGGACTGGGTCGCGTCCATAGATACAGAACAAAAAGACTGAACGACTGGGTCGCGTCCATAGATACAGAACAAAAAGACTAAACGACTGGGTCGCGTCCATAGATACAGAACAAAAAGACTGAACGACTGGGTCGCGTCCATAGATACAGAACAAAAAGACTAAACGACTGGGTCGCGTCCATAGATACAGAACAAAAAGACTGAACGACTGGGTCGCGTCCATAGATACAGAACAAAAAGACTGAACGACTGGGTCGCGTCCATAGATACAGAACAAAAAGACTAAATGACTGGGTCGCGTCCATAGATACAGAACAAAAATACTAAACGACTGGGTCGCGTCCATAGATACAGAACAAAAAGACTAAATGACTGGGTCGGGTCCATAGATACAGAACAAAAAGACTAAATGACTGGGTCGGGTCCATAGATACAGAACAAAAAGACTAAACGACTGGGTCGCGTCCATAGATACAGAACAAAAAGACTAAACGACTGGGTCGCGTCCATAGATACAGAACAAAAAGACTAAACGACTGGGTCGCGTCCATAGATACAGAACAAAAAGACTGAACGACTGGGTCGCGTCCATAGATACAGAACAAAAAGACTAAACGACTGGGTCGGTCCATAGATACAGAACAAAAAGACTGAACGACTGGGTCGCGTCCATAGATACAGAACAAAAGACTAAACGACTGGGTCGCGTCCATAGATACAGAACAAAAAGACTAAACGACTGGGTCGCGTCCATAGATACAGAACAAAAAGACTAAAGGACTGGGTCGGGTCCATAGATACAGAACAAAAAGACTGAACGACTGGGTCGCGTCCATAGATACAGAACAAAAAGACTGAACGACTGGGTCGCGTCCATAGATACAGAACAAAAAGACTAAACGACTGGGTCGCGTCCATAGATACAGAACAAAAAGACTGAACGACTGGGTCGCGTCCATAGATACAGAACAAAAAGACTAAACGACTGGGTCGCGTCCATAGATACAGAACAAAAAGACTAAATGACTGGGTCGGGTCCATAGATACAGAACAAAAAGACTAAATGACTGGGTCGCGTCCATAGATACAGAACAAAAAGACTGAACGACTGGGTCGCGTCCATAGATACAGAACAAAAAGACTAAACGACTGGGTCGCGTCCATAGATACAGAACAAAAAGACTGAACGACTGGGTCGCGTCCATAGATACAGAACAAAAAGACTAAACGACTGGTCCATAGATACAGAACAAAAGACTGAACGACTGGGTCGCGTCCATAGATACAGAACAAAAAGACTAAACGACTGGGTCGCGTCCATAGATACAGAACAAAAAGACTGAACGACTGGTGTCGCGTCCATAGATACAGAACAAAAGACTGAACGACTGGGTCGCGTCCATAGATACAGAACAAAAAGACTAAATGACTGGGTCGCGTCCATAGATACAGAACAAAAAGACTAAACGACTGGGTCGCGTCCATAGATACAGAACAAAAAGACTAAATGACTGGGTCGGGTCCATAGATACAGAACAAAAAGACTAAATGACTGGGTCGGGTCCATAGATACAGAACAAAAAGACTAAACGACTGGGTCGCGTCCATAGATACAGAACAAAAAGACTAAACGACTGGGTCGCGTCCATAGATACAGAACAAAAAAAAGACTAGAACAGACTGGAACGACGCGTCCATAGATACAGAACAAAAAGACTAAACGACTGGGTCGGGTCCATAGATACAGAACAAAAAGACTGAACGACTGGGTCGCGTCCATAGATACAGAACAAAAAGACTAAACGACTGGGTCGCGTCCATAGATACAGAACAAAAAGACTAAACGACTGGGTCGCGTCCATAGATACAGAACAAAAAGACTGAACGACTGGGTCGCGTCCATAGATACAGAACAAAAAGACTAAACGACTGGGTCGCGTCCATAGATACAGAACAAAAAGACTAAAGGACTGGGTCGGGTCCATAGATACAGAACAAAAAGACTGAACGACTGGGTCGCGTCCATAGATACAGAACAAAAAGACTGAACGACTGGGTCGCGTCCATAGATACAGAACAAAAAGACTAAACGACTGGGTCGCGTCCATAGATACAGAACAAAAAGACTAAACGACTGGGTCGCGTCCATAGATACAGAACAAAAAGACTAAACGACTGGGTCGCGTCCATAGATACAGAACAAAAAGACTAAATGACTGGGTCGGGTCCATAGATACAGAACAAAAAGACTAAATGACTGGGTCGCGTCCATAGATACAGAACAAAAGACTGAACGACTGGGTCGCGTCCATAGATACAGAACAAAAGACTAAAGGACTGGGTCGCGTCCATAGATACAGAACAAAAAGACTGAACGACTGGGTCGCGTCCATAGATACAGAACAAAAGACTAAACGACTGGGTCGCGTCCATAGATACAGAACAAAAAGACTGAACGACTGGGTCGCGTCCATAGATACAGAACAAAAAGACTAAACGACTGGGTCGCGTCCATAGATACAGAACAAAAAGACTAAACGACTGGGTCGCGTCCATAGATACAGAACAAAAAGACTGAACGACTGGGTCGCGTCCATAGATACCGAACAAAAAGACTAAATGACTGGGTCGCGTCCATAGATACAGAACAAAAAGACTAAATGACTGGGTCGCGTCCATAGATACAGAACAAAAAGACTAAATGACTGGGTCGCGTCCATAGATACAGAACAAAAAGACTAAACGACTGGGTCGCGTCCATAGATACAGAACAAAAAGACTAAATGACTGGGTCGGGTCCATAGATACAGAACAAAAAGACTGAACGACTGGGTCGCGTCCATAGATACAGAACAAAAAGACTAAACGACTGGGTCGCGTCCATAGATACAGAACAAAAGACTAAACGACTGGGTCGCGTCCATAGATACAGAACAAAAAGACTGAACGACTGGGTCGCGTCCATAGATACAGAACAAAAAGACTAAACGACTGGGTCGCGTCCATAGATACAGAACAAAAAGACTGAACGACTGGGTCGCGTCCATAGATACAGAACAAAAAGACTGAACGACTGGGTCGCGTCCATAGATACAGAACAAAAAGACTAAACGACTGGGTCGCGTCCATAGATACAGAACAAAAAGACTAAACGACTGGGTCGCGTCCATAGATACAGAACAAAAAGACTGAACGACTGGGTCGCGTCCATAGATACAGAACAAAAAGACTAAACGACTGGGTCGCGTCCATAGATACAGAACAAAAGACTGAACGACTGGGTCGCGTCCATAGATACAGAACAAAAAGACTGAACGACTGGGTCGCGTCCATAGATACAGAACAAAAAGACTGAACGACTGGGTGCGTCCATAGATACAGAACAAAAAGACTAAACGACTGGGTCGCGTCCATAGATACAGAACAAAAAGACTAAACGACTGTGTCGCGTCCATAGATACAGAACAAAAAGACTGAACGACTGGGTCGCGTCCATAGATACAGAACAAAAAGACTAAACGACTGGGTCGCGTCCATAGATACAGAACAAAAAGACTAAATGACTGGGTCGCGTCCATAGATACAGAACAAAAATACTAAACGACTAAACGACTGGGTCGCGTCCATAGATACAGAACAAAAAGACTGAACGACTGGGTCGCATCCATAGATACAGAACAAAAAGACTAAATGACTGGGTCGGGTCCATAGATACAGAACAAAAAGACTAAATGACTGGGTCGCGTCCATAGATACAGAACAAAAAGACTGAACGACTGGGTCGCATCCATAGATACAGAACAAAAAGACTAAATGACTGGGTCGCGTCCATAGATACAGAACAAAAATACTAAATGACTGGGTCGCGTCCATAGATACAGAACAAAAAGACTAAATGACTGGGTCGCGTCCATAGATACAGAACAAAAAGACTAAACGACTGGGTCGCGTCCATAGATACAGAACAAAAAGACTAAAGGACTGGGTCGGGTCCATAGATACAGAACAAAAAGACTGAACGACTGGGTCGCGTCCATAGATACAGAACAAAAAGACTGAACGACTGGGTCGCGTCCATAGATACAGAACAAAAAGACTAAACGACTGTGTCGCGTCCATAGATACAGAACAAAAGAAGTCCATAGATACAGAACAAAAAGACTAAACGACTGGGTCGCGTCCATAGATACAGAACAAAAAGACTAAATGACTGGGTCGGGTCCATAGATACAGAACAAAAAGACTAAATGACTGGGTCGCGTCCATAGATACAGAACAAAAAGACTAAATGACTGGGTCGCGTCCATAGATACAGAACAAAAAGACTAAATGACTGGGTCGCGTCCATAGATACAGAACAAAAAGACTAAACGACTGGGTCGCGTCCATAGATACAGAACAAAAAGACTAAATGACTGGGTGGTCCATAGATACAGAACAAAAAGACTAAACGACTGGGTCGCGTCCATAGATACAGAACAAAAAGACTAAACGACTGGGTCGCGTCCATAGATACAGAACAAAAAGACTAAAGGACTGGGTCGGGTCCATAGATACAGAACAAAAAGACTGAACGACTGGGTCGCGTCCTAGATACAGAACAAAAGACTGAACGACTGGGTCGCGTCCATAGATACAGAACAAAAAGACTAAACGACTGTGTCGCGTCCATAGATACAGAACAAAAAGACTGAACGACTGGGTCGCGTCCATAGATACAGAACAAAAAGACTAAACGACTGGGTCGCGTCCATAGATACAGAACAAAAAGACTAAATGACTGGGTCGGGTCCATAGATACAGAACAAAAAGACTAAATGAGCGTCCATAGATACAGAACAAAAAGACTAAATGACTGGGTCGCGTCCATAGATACAGAACAAAAAGACTAAATGACTGGGTCGCGTCCATAGATACAGAACAAAAAGACTAAATGACTGGGTCGCGTCCATAGATACAGAACAAAAAGACTAAATGACTGGGTCGGGTCCATAGATACAGAACAAAAAGACTAAATGACTGGGTCGGGTCCATAGATACAGAACAAAAAGACTAAATGACTGGGTCGCGTCCATAGATACAGAACAAAAAGACTAAACGACTGGGTCGCGTCCATAGATACAGAACAAAAAGACTAAACGACTGGGTCGCGTCCATAGATACAGAACAAAAAGACTAAACGACTGGGTCGCGTCCATAGATACAGAACAAAAGACTAAACGACTGGGTCGCGTCCATAGATACAGAACAAAAAGACTAAAAATGACTGGGTCGCGTCCATAGATACAGAACAAAAAGACTAAACGACTGGGTCGCGTCCATAGATACAGAACAAAAAGACTAAACGACTGGGACGCGTCCATAGATACAGAACAAAAAGACTAAACGACTGGGTCGGGTCCATAGATACAGAACAAAAAGACTGAACGACTGGGTCGCGTCCATAGATACAGAACAAAAAGACTGAACGACTGGGTCGCGTCCATAGATACAGAACAAAAAGACTAAACGACTGTGTCGCGTCCATAGATACAGAACAAAAAGACTGAACGACTGGGTCGCGTCCATAGATACAGAACAAAAAGACTAAACGACTGGGTCGCGTCCATAGATACAGAACAAAAAGACTAAATGACTGGGTCGGGTCCATAGATACAGAACAAAAAGACTAAATGACTGGGTCGCGTCCATAGATACAGAACAAAAAGACTAAATGACTGGGTCGCGTCCATAGATACAGAACAAAAAGACTAAATGACTGGGTCGCGTCCATAGATACAGAACAAAAATACTAAACGACTGGGTCGCGTCCATAGATACAGAACAAAAAGACTAAATGACTGGGTCGGGTCCATAGATACAGAACAAAAAGACTAAATGACTGGGTCGGGTCCATAGATACAGAACAAAAAGACTAAACGACTGGGTCGCGTCCATAGATACAGAACAAAAAGACTAAACGACTGGGTCGCGTCCATAGATACAGAACAAAAAGACTGAACGACTGGGTCGCGTCCATAGATACAGAACAAAAAGACTGAACGACTGGGTCGCGTCCATAGATACAGAACAAAAAGACTAAACGACTGGGTCGGGTCCATAGATACAGAACAAAAAGACTGAACGACTGGGTCGCGTCCATAGATACAGAACAAAAAGACTAAACGACTGGGTCGCGTCCATAGATACAGAACAAAAAGACTGAACGACTGGGTCGCGTCCATAGATACAGAACAAAAAGACTGAACGACTGGGTCGCGTCCATAGATACAGAACAAAAAGACTAAACGACTGGGTCGCGTCCATAGATACAGAACAAAAAGACTAAAGGACTGGGTCGGGTCCATAGATACAGAACAAAAAGACTGAACGACTGGGTCGCGTCCATAGATACAGAACAAAAAGACTGAACGACTGGGTCGCGTCCATAGATACAGAACAAAAAGACTAAACGACTGTGTCGCGTCCATAGATACAGAACAAAAAGACTGAACGACTGGGTCGCGTCCATAGATACAGAACAAAAAGACTAAACGACTGGGTCGCGTCCATAGATACAGAACAAAAAGACTAAATGACTGGGTCGGGTCCATAGATACAGAACAAAAAGACTAAATGACTGGGTCGCGTCCATAGATACAGAACAAAAAGACTGAACGACTGGGTCGCGTCCATAGATACAGAACAAAAAGACTAAATGACTGGGTCGCGTCCATAGATACAGAACAAAAAGACTGAACGACTGGGTCGCATCCATAGATACAGAACAAAAAGACTAAATGACTGGGTCGCGTCCATAGATACAGAACAAAAATACTAAACGACTGGGTCGCGTCCATAGATACAGAACAAAAAGACTAAATGACTGGGTCGCGTCCATAGATACAGAACAAAAAGACTAAACGACTGGGTCGCGTCCATAGATACAGAACAAAAAGACTAAACGACTGGGTCGCGTCCATAGATACAGAACAAAAAGACTAAATGACTGGGTCGCGTCCATAGATACAGAACAAAAAGACTAAAAAGTCCATAGATACAGAACAAAAAGACTAAATGACTGGGTCGCGTCCATAGATACAGAACAAAAAGACTAAATGACTGGGTCGCGTCCATAGATACAGAACAAAAAGACTAAATCGACTGGGTCGCGTCCATAGATACAGAACAAAAAGACTAAACGACTGGGTCGCGTCCATAGATACAGAACAAAAAGACTGAACGACTGGGTCGCGTCCATAGATACAGAACAAAAAGACTAAACGACTGGGTCGGGTCCATAGATACAGAACAAAAAGACTGAACGACTGGGTCGCGTCCATAGATACAGAACAAAAAGACTAAACGACTGGGTCGCGTCCATAGATACAGAACAAAAAGACTAAACGACTGGGTCGCATCCATAGATACAGAACAAAAAGACTGAACGACTGGGTCGCGTCCATAGATACAGAACAAAAAGACTAAACGACTGGGTCGCGTCCATAGATACAGAACAAAAAGACTAAAGGACTGGGTCGGGTCCATAGATACAGAACAAAAAGACTGAACGACTGGGTCGCGTCCATAGATACAGAACAAAAAGACTGAACGACTGGGTCGCGTCCATAGATACAGAACAAAAAGACTAAACGACTGTGTCGCGTCCATAGATACAGAACAAAAAGACTGAACGACTGGGTCGCGTCCATAGATACAGAACAAAAAGACTAAACGACTGGGTCGCGTCCATAGATACAGAACAAAAAGACTAAATGACTGGGTCGGGTCCATAGATACAGAACAAAAAGACTAAATGACTGGGTCGCGTCCATAGATACAGAACAAAAAGACTAAACGACTGGGTCGCGTCCATAGATACAGAACAAAAAGACTAAATGACTGGGTCGCGTCCATAGATACAGAACAAAAAGACTAAACGACTGGGTCGCATCCATAGATACAGAACAAAAAGACTAAATGACTGGGTCGCGTCCATAGATACAGAACAAAAATACTAAATGACTGGGTCGCGTCCATAGATACAGAACAAAAAGACTAAATGACTGGGTCGCGTCCATAGATACAGAACAAAAAGACTAAACGACTGGGTCGCGTCCATAGATACAGAACAAAAAGACTAAACGACTGGGTCGCGTCCATAGATACAGAACAAAAAGACTAAACGACTGGGTCGGGTCCATAGATACAGAACAAAAAGACTGAACGACTGGGTCGCGTCCATAGATACAGAACAAAAAGACTGAACGACTGGGTCGCGTCCATAGATACAGAACAAAAAGACTAAACGACTGTGTCGCGTCCATAGATACAGAACAAAAAGACTGAACTCCTGGGTCGCGTCCATAGATACAGAACAAAAAGACTAAATGACTGGGTCGCGTCCATAGATACAGAACAAAAAGAAAATGACTGGGTCGGGTCCATAGATACAGAACAAAAAGACTAAATGACTGGGTCGCGTCCATAGATACAGAACAAAAAGACTGAACGACTGGGTCGCGTCCATAGATACAGAACAAAAAGACTAAATGACTGGGTCGCGTCCATAGATACAGAACAAAAAGACTAAACGACTGGGTCGCGTCCATAGATACAGAACAAAAAGACTAAATGACTGGGTGTCCATAGATACAGAACAAAAATACTAAATGACTGGGTCGCGTCCATAGATACAGAACAAAAAGACTAAATGACTGGGTCGCGTCCATAGATACAGAACAAAAAGACTAAATGACTGGGTCGCGTCCATAGATACAGAACAAAAAAAGACTAAACGACTGGGTCGCGTCCATAGATACAGAACAAAAAGACTGAACGACTGGGTCGCGTCCATAGATACAGAACAAAAGACTAAATGACTGGGTCGCGTCCATAGATACAGAACAAAAAGACTAAACGACTGGGTCGTGTCCATAGATACAGAACAAAAAGACTAAATGACTGGGTCCATAGATACAGAACAAAAATACTAAATGACCGCGTCCATAGATACAGAACAAAAAGACTAAATGACTGGGTCGCGTCCATAGATACAGAACAAAAAGACTAAACGACTGGGTCGCGTCCATAGATACAGAACAAAAAGACTAAATGACTGGGTCGCGTCCATAGATACAGAACAAAAAGAAAAGACTCGGGTCCATAGATACAGAACAAAAAGACTGAACGACTGGGTCGCGTCCATAGATACAGAACAAAAAGACTAAACGACTGGTCGCGTCCATAGATACAGAACAAAAAGACTGAACGACTGGGTCGCGTCCATAGATACAGAACAAAAAGACTAAACGACTGGGTCGCGTCCATAGATACAGAACAAAAAGAAAATGACTGGGTCGGGTCCATAGATACAGAACAAAAAGACTAAACGACTGGGTCGCGTCCATAGATACAGAACAAAAAGACTAAATGACTGGGTCGGGTCCATAGATACAGAACAAAAAGACTAAATGACTGGGTCGGGTCCATAGATACAGAACAAAAAGACTAAATGACTGGGTCGGGTCCATAGATACAGAACAAAAAGACTAAATGACTGGGTCGGGTCCATAGATACAGAACAAAAAGACTAAACGACTGGGTCGCGTCCATAGATACAGAACAAAAAGACTAAACGACTGGGTCGCGTCCATAGATACAGAACAAAAAGACTAAACGACTGGGTCGCGTCCATAGATACAGAACAAAAAGACTAAACGACTGGGTCGCGTCCATAGATACAGAACAAAAAGACTAAATGACTGGGTCGCGTCCATAGATACAGAACAAAAATACTAAATGACTGGGTCGCGTCCATAGATACAGAACAAAAAGACTAAACGACTGGGTCGCGTCCATAGATACAGAACAAAAAGACTAAACGACTGGGTCGCGTCCATAGATACAGAACAAAAAGACTGAACGACTGGGTCGCGTCCATAGATACAGAACAAAAAGACTAAATGACTGGGTCGCGTCCAGAGATACAGAACAAAAAGACTGAACGACTGGGTCGTGTCCATAGATACAGAACAAAAAGACTAAATGACTGGGTCGCGTCCATAGATACAGAACAAAAATACTAAATGACTGGGTCGGGTCCATAGATACAGAACAAAAAGACTGAACGACTGGGTCGCGTCCATAGATACAGAACAAAAAGACTGAACGACTGTGTCGCGTCCCTAGATACAGAACAAAAAGACTGAACGACTGGGTCGCGTCCCTAGATACAGAACAAAAAGACTGAACGACTGGGTCGCGTCCATAGATACAGAACAAAAAGACTAAACGACTGGGTCGCGTCCATAGATACAGAACAAAAAGACTAAATGACTGGGTCGGGTCCATAGATACAGAACAAAAAGACTAAATGACTGGGTCGGGTCCATAGATACAGAACAAAAAGACTAAACGACTGGGTCGCGTCCATAGATACAGAACAAAAAGAATAAACGACTGGGTCGCGTCCATAGATACAGAACAAAAAGACTAAACGACTGGGTCGGGTCCATAGATACAGAACAAAAAGACTGAACGACTGGGTCGCGTCCATAGATACAGAACAAAAAGACTGAACGACTGGGTCGCGTCCATAGATACAGAACAAAAAGACTAAACGACTGGGTCGCGTCCATAGATACAGAACAAAAAGACTGAACGACTGGGTCGCGTCCATAGATACAGAACAAAAAGACTAAACGACTGGGTCGCGTCCATAGATACAGAACAAAAAGACTAACGACTGGGTCGGGTCCATAGATACAGAACAAAAAGACTGAACGACTGGGTCGCGTCCATAGATACAGAACAAAAAGACTGAACGACTGGGTCGCGTCCATAGATACAGAACAAAAAGACTAAACGACTGGGTCGCGTCCATAGATACAGAACAAAAAGACTGAACGACTGGGTCGCGTCCATAGATACAGAACAAAAAGACTAAACGACTGGGTCGCGTCCATAGATACAGAACAAAAAGACTAAATGACTGGGTCGGGTCCATAGATACAGAACAAAAAGACTAAATGACTGGGTCGCGTCCATAGATACAGAACAAAAAGACTGAACGACTGGGTCGCGTCCATAGATACAGAACAAAAAGACTAAATGACTGGGTCGCGTCCATAGATACAGAACAAAAAGACTAAACGACTGGGTCGCATCCATAGATACAGAACAAAAAGACTAAATGACTGGGTCGCGTCCATAGATACAGAACAAAAAGACTAAATGACTGGGTCGCGTCCATAGATACAGAACAAAAGACTAAATGACTGGGTCGCGTCCATAGATACAGAACAAAAAGACTAAACGACTGGGTCGCGTCCATAGATACAGAACAAAAAGACTAAATGACTGGGTCGCGTCCATAGATACAGAACAAAAAGACTAAATGACTGGGTCGGGTCCATAGATACAGAACAAAAGACTAAACGACTGGGTCGCGTCCATAGATACAGAACAAAAAGACTAAATGACTGGGTCGCGTCCATAGATACAGAACAAAAAGACTAAATGACTGGGTCGGCGTCCATAGATACAGAACAAAAAAAAAGACTGTCCATAGAACAGAACAAAAAGACTGGGTCGGGTCCATAGATACAGAACAAAAAGACTAAATGACTGGGTCGCGTCCATAGATACAGAACAAAAGACTGAACGACTGGGTCGCGTCCATAGATACAGAACAAAAAGACTAAACGACTGGGTCGCGTCCATAGATACAGAACAAAAGACTAAACGACTGGGTCGCGTCCATAGATACAGAACAAAAAGACTAAATGACTGGGTCGCGTCCATAGATACAGAACAAAAAGACTAAATGACTGGGTCGCGTCCATAGATACAGAACAAAAAGACTAAACGACTGGGTCGCGTCCATAGATACAGAACAAAAAGACTAAACGACTGGGTCGCGTCCATAGATACAGAACAAAAAGACTGAACGACTGGGTCGCGTCCATAGATACAGAACAAAAAGACTAAATGACTGGGTCGCGTCCATAGATACAGAACAAAAAGACTGAACGACTGGGTCGTGTCCATAGATACAGAACAAAAAGACTAAATGACTGGGTCGCGTCCATAGATACAGAACAAAAATACTAAATGACTGGGTCGGGTCCATAGATACAGAACAAAAAGACTGAACGAGTCCATAGATACAGAACAAAAAAGACTGAACGACTGGGTCGCGTCCATAGATACAGAACAAAAAGACTAAACGACTGGGTCGCGTCCATAGATACAGAACAAAAGACTGAACGACTGGGTCGCGTCCATAGATACAGAACAAAAAGACTAAACGACTGGGTCGCGTCCATAGATACAGAACAAAAAGACTAAATGACTGGGTCGGGTCCATAGATACAGAACAAAAAGACTAAATGACTGGGTCGGGTCCATAGATACAGAACAAAAAGACTAAACGACTGGGTCGCGTCCATAGATACAGAACAAAAAGACTAAACGACTGGGTCGCGTCCATAGATACAGAACAAAAAGACTGAACGACTGGGTCGGGTCCATAGATACAGAACAAAAAGACTGAACGACTGGGTCGCGTCCATAGATACAGAACAAAAAGAGACATAGATACAGAACAAAAGACTAAACGACTGGGTCGCGTCCATAGATACAGAACAAAAAGACTGAACGACTGGGTCGCGTCCATAGATACAGAACAAAAAGACTAAACGACTGGGTCGCGTCCATAGATACAGAACAAAAAGACTGAACGACTGGGTCGGGTCCATAGATACAGAACAAAAAGACTGAACGACTGGGTCGCGTCCATAGATACAGAACAAAAAGACTGAACGACTGGGTCGCGTCCATAGATACAGAACAAAAAGACTAAACGACTGGGTCGCGTCCATAGATACAGAACAAAAAGACTGAACGACTGGGTCGCGTCCATAGATACAGAACAAAAAGACTAAACGACTGGGTCGCGTCCATAGATACAGAACAAAAAGACTAAATGACTGGGTCGGGTCCATAGATACAGAACAAAAAGACTAAATGAGTCCATAGATACAGAACAAAAAGACTGAACGACTGGGTCGCGTCCATAGATACAGAACAAAAAGACTAAATGACTGGGTCGCGTCCATAGATACAGAACAAAAAGACTGAACGACTGGGTCGCATCCATAGATACAGAACAAAAAGACTAAATGACTGGGTCGCGTCCATAGATACAGAACAAAAATACTAAATGACTGGGTCGCGTCCATAGATACAGAACAAAAAGACTAAATGACTGGGTCGCGTCCATAGATACAGAACAAAAAGACTAAACGACTGGGTCGCGTCCATAGATACAGAACAAAAAGACTAAACGACTGGGTCGCGTCCATAGATACAGAACAAAAAGACTAAACGACTGGGTCGCGTCCATAGATACAGAACAAAAAGACTAAATGACTGGGTCGCGTCCATAGATACAGAACAAAAAGACTAAATGACTGGGTCGGGTCCATAGATACAGAACAAAAAGACTAAATGACTGGGTCCATAGATACAGAACAAAAAGACTAAAGACTGGGTCGCGTCCATAGATACAGAACAAAAAGAATAAACGACTGGGTCGCGTCCATAGATACAGAACAAAAAGACTGAACGACTGGGTCGGGTCCATAGATACAGAACAAAAAGACTGAACGACTGGGTCGCGTCCATAGATACAGAACAAAAAGACTGAACGACTGGGTCGCGTCCATAGATACAGAACAAAAAGACTAAACGACTGTGTCGCGTCCATAGATACAGAACAAAAAGACTGAACGACTGGGTCGCGTCCATAGATACAGAACAAAAAGACTAAATGACTGGGTCGCGTCCATAGATACAGAACAAAAAGACTAAATGACTGGGTCGCGTCCATAGATACAGAACAAAAAGACTAAACGACTGGGTCGCGTCCATAGATACAGAACAAAAAGACTAAACGACTGGGTCGCGTCCATAGATACAGAACAAAAAGACTAAACGACTGGGTCGCGTCCATAGATACAGAACAAAAAGACTAAATGACTGGGTCGCGTCCATAGATACAGAACAAAAAGACTGAACGACTGGGTCGCGTCCATAGATACAGAACAAAAAGACTAAACGACTGGGTCGCGTCCATAGATACAGAACAAAAAGACTAAATGACTGGGTCGCGTCCATAGATACAGAACAAAAAGACTAAACGACTGGGTCGCGTCCATAGATACAGAACAAAAAGACTAAATGACTGGGTCGCGTCCATAGATACAGAACAAAAAGACTAAACGACTGGGTCGCGTCCATAGATACAGAACAAAAAGACTAAACGACTGGGTCGCGTCCATAGATACAGAACAAAAAGACTAAACGACTGGGTCGCGTCCATAGATACAGAACAAAAAGACTGAACGACTGGGTCGCGTCCATAGATACAGAACAAAAGACTAAACGACTGGGTCGCGTCCATAGATACAGAACAAAAAGACTAAATGACTGGGTCGGGTCCATAGATACAGAACAAAAGACTAAATGACTGGGTCGCGTCCATAGATACAGAACAAAAAGAAAGACTGGGTCGCGTCCATAGATACAGAACAAAAAGACTAAATGACTGGGTCGCGTCCATAGATACAGAACAAAAATACTAAATGACTGGGTCGCGTCCATAGATACAGAACAAAAAGACTAAATGACTGGGTCGCGTCCAGAGATACAGAACAAAAAGACTGAACGACTGGGTCGTGTCCATAGATACAGAACAAAAAGACTAAATGACTGGGTCGCGTCCATAGATACAGAACAAAAATACTAAATGACTGGGTCGCGTCCATAGATACAGAACAAAAAGACTAAATGACTGGGTCGCGTCCATAGATACAGAACAAAAAGACTAAACGACTGGGTCGCGTCCATAGATACAGAACAAAAAGACTAAACGACTGTGTCGCGTCCATAGATACAGAACAAAAAGACTAAACGACTGGGTCGCGTCCATAGATACAGAACAAAAAGACTAAACGACTGGGTCGCGTCCATAGATACAGAACAAAAAGACTAAACGACTGTGTCGCGTCCATAGATACAGAACAAAAAGACTGAACTCCTGGGTCGCGTCCATAGATACAGAACAAAAGACTAAACGACTGGGTCGCGTCCATAGATACAGAACAAAAAGACTAAATGACTGGGTCGGGTCCATAGATACAGAACAAAAAGACTAAATGACTGGGTCGCGTCCATAGATACAGAACAAAAAGACTGAACGACTGGGTCGCGTCCATAGATACAGAACAAAAAGACTAAATGACTGGGTCGCGTCCATAGATACAGAACAAAAAGACTAAACGACTGGGTCGCGTCCATAGATACAGAACAAAAAGACTAAATGACTGGGTCGCGTCCATAGATACAGAACAAAAATACTAAATGACTGGGTCGCGTCCATAGATACAGAACAAAAAGACTAAATGACTGGGTCGCGTCCATAGATACAGAACAAAAAGACTAAACGACTGGGTCGCGTCCATAGATACAGAACAAAAAGACTGAACGACTGGGTCGCGTCCATAGATACAGAACAAAAAGACTAAATGACTGGGTCGCGTCCAGAGATACAGAACAAAAAGACTGAACGACTGGGTCGCGTCCATAGATACAGAACAAAAAGACTAAATGACTGGGTCGCGTCCATAGATACAGAACAAAAAGACTAAATGACTGGGTCGCGTCCATAGATACAGAACAAAAAGACTAAATGACTGGGTCGCGTCCATAGATACAGAACAAAAAGACTAAACGACTGGGTCGCGTCCATAGATACAGAACAAAAAGACTAAATGACTGGGTCGCGTCCATAGATACAGAACAAAAAGACTAAATGACTGGGTCGGGTCCATAGATACAGAACAAAAAGACTGAACGACTGGGTCGCGTCCATAGATACAGAACAAAAAGACTAAACGACTGGGTCGCGTCCATAGATACAGAACAAAAAGACTAAATGACTGGGTCGCGTCCATAGATACAGAACAAAAAGACTAAATGACTGGGTCGCGTCCATAGATACAGAACAAAAAGACTGAACGACTGGGTCGCATCCATAGATACAGAACAAAAAGACTAAATGACTGGGTCGCGTCCATAGATACAGAACAAAAAGACTAAATGACTGGGTCGCGTCCATAGATACAGAACAAAAAGACTAAATGATACAGAACAAAAAGACTAAACGACTGGGTCGCGTCCATAGATACAGAACAAAAAGACTAAACGACTGGGTCGCGTCCATAGATACAGAACAAAAAGACTAAATGACTGGGTCGCGTCCATAGATACAGAACAAAAAGACTAAATGACTGGGTCGCGTCCATAGATACAGAACAAAAAGACTAAATGACTGGGTCGCGTCCATAGATACAGAACAAAAAGACTAAATGACTGGGTCGCGTCCATAGATACAGAACAAAAAGACTAAACGACTGGGTCGCGTCCATAGATACAGAACAAAAAGACTAAATGACGTCCATAGATACAGAACAAAAAGACTAAATGACTGGGTCGCGTCCATAGATACAGAACAAAAAGACTAAATGACTGGGTCGCGTCCATAGATACAGAACAAAAAGACTAAACGACTGGGTCGCGTCCATAGATACAGAACAAAAAGACTAAATGACTGGGTCGCGTCCATAGATACAGAACAAAAAGACTAAATGACTGGGTCGCGTCCATAGATACAGAACAAAAAGACTAAATGACTGGGTCGCGTCCATAGATACAGAACAAAAAGACTAAATGACTGGGTCGCGTCCATAGATACAGAACAAAAAGACTAAATGACTGGGTCGGGTCCATAGATACAGAACAAAAGACTGAACGACTGGGTCGCGTCCATAGATACAGAACAAAAAGACTGAACGACTGGGTCGCGTCCATAGATACAGAACAAAAAGACTAAACGACTGGGTGCGTCCATAGATACAGAACAAAAAGACTAAACGACTGGGTCGCGTCCATAGATACAGAACAAAAAGACTGAACGACTGGGTCGCGTCCATAGATACAGAACAAAAAGACTAAACGACTGGGTCGCGTCCATAGATACAGAACAAAAAGACTAAATGACTGGGTCGGGTCCATAGATACAGAACAAAAAGACTGAACGACTGGGTCGCGTCCATAGATACAGAACAAAAAGACTAAACGACTGGGTTGCGTCCATAGATACAGAACAAAAAGACTGAACGAGCGTCCATAGATACAGAACAAAAAGACTAAACGACTGGGTCGCGTCCATAGATACAGAACAAAAAGACTAAAGGACTGGGTCGGGTCCATAGATACAGAACAAAAAGACTGAACGACTGGGTCGCGTCCATAGATACAGAACAAAAAGACTGAACGACTGGGTCGCGTCCATAGATACAGAACAAAAAGACTAAACGACTGAGTCGCGTCCATAGATACAGAACAAAAAGACTGAACGACTGGGTCGCGTCCATAGATACAGAACAAAAAGACTAAATGACTGGGTCGCGTCCATAGATACAGAACAAAAAGACTAAACGACTGGGTCGCGTCCATAGATACAGAACAAAAAGACTAAACGACTGGGTCGGGTCCATAGATACAGAACAAAAAGACTAAATGACTGGGTCGGGTCCATAGATACAGAACAAAAAGACTGAACGACTGGGTCGCGTCCATAGATACAGAACAAAAAGACTGAACGACTGGGTCGCGTCCATAGATACAGAACAAAAAGACTAAATGACTGGGTCGCGTCCATAGATACAGAACAAAAAGACTAAACGACTGGGTCGCGTCCATAGATACAGAACAAAAAGACTAAATGACTGGGTCGCGTCCATAGATACAGAACAAAAAGACTAAATGACTGGGTCGGGTCCATAGATACAGAACAAAAAGACTAAATGACTGGGCCGGGTCCATAGATACAGAACAAAAAGACTAAACGACTGGGTCGCGTCCATAGATACAGAACAAAAAGAATAAACGACTGGGTCGCGTCCATAGATACAGAACAAAAAGACTGAACGACTGGGTCGGGTCCATAGATACAGAACAAAAAGACTGAACGACTGGGTCGCGTCCATAGATACAGAACAAAAAGACTGAACGACTGGGTCGCGTCCATAGATACAGAACAAAAAGACTAAACGACTGTGTCGCGTCCCTAGATACAGAACAAAAAGACTGAACGACTGGGTCGCGTCCATAGATACAGAACAAAAAGACTAAACGACTGGGTCGCGTCCATAGATACAGAACAAAAAGACTAAATGACTGGGTCGGGTCCATAGATACAGAACAAAAAGACTAAATGACTGGGTCGCGTCCATAGATACAGAACAAAAAGACTGAACGACTGGGTCGCGTCCATAGATACAGAACAAAAAGACTAAATGACTGGGTCGCGTCCATAGATACAGAACAAAAAGACTAAATGACTGGGTCGGGTCCATAGATACAGAACAAAAAGACTGAACGACTGGGTCGCGTCCATAGATACAGAACAAAAAGACTGAACGACTGGGTCGCGTCCATAGATACAGAACAAAAAGACTAAACGACTGGGTCGCGTCCATAGATACAGAACAAAAAGACTAAACGACTGGGTCGCGTCCATAGATACAGAACAAAAAGACTGAACGACTGGGTCGCGTCCATAGATACAGAACAAAAAGACTAAACGACTGGGTCGCGTCCATAGATACAGAACAAAAAGACTAAATGACTGGGTCGGGTCCATAGATACAGAACAAAAAGACTGAACGACTGGGTCGCGTCCATAGATACAGAACAAAAAGACTGAACGACTGGGTCGCGTCCATAGATACAGAACAAAAAGACTAAACGACTGGGTCGCGTCCATAGATACAGAACAAAAAGACTAAACGACTGGGTCGCGTCCATAGATACAGAACAAAAAGACTAAATGACTGGGTCGGGTCCATAGATACAGAACAAAAAGACTAAATGACTGGGTCGCGTCCATAGATACAGAACAAAAGACTGAACGACTGGGTCGCGTCCATAGATACAGAACAAAAGACTAAATGACTGGGTCGTCCATAGATACAGAACAAAAAGACTGAACGACTGGGTCGCATCCATAGATACAGAACAAAAAGACTAAATGACTGGGTCGCGTCCATAGATACAGAACAAAAAGACTAAATGACTGGGTCGCGTCCATAGATACAGAACAAAAAGACTAAATGACTGGGTCGCGTCCATAGATACAGAACAAAAAGACTAAATGACTGGGTCGGGTCCATAGATACAGAACAAAAAGACTAAACGACTGGGTCGGGTCCATAGATACAGAACAAAAAGACTAAACGACTGGGTCGCGTCCAAAACAGAACAAAAAGAATAAACGACTGGGTCGCGTCCATAGATACAGAACAAAAGACTGAACGACTGGGTCGGGTCCATAGATACAGAACAAAAAGACTGAACGACTGGGTCGCGTCCATAGATACAGAACAAAAAGACTGAACGACTGGGTCGCGTCCATAGATACAGAACAAAAAGACTGAACGACTGGGTCGCGTCCATAGATACAGAACAAAAAGACTAAACGACTGGGTCGCGTCCATAGATACAGAACAAAAAGACTAAATGACTGGGTCGGGTCCATAGATACAGAACAAAAAGACTAAATGACTGGGTCGCGTCCATAGATACAGAACAAAAAGACTGAACAGTCCATAGATACAGAACAAAAAGACTAAATGACTGGGTCGCGTCCATAGATACAGAACAAAAAGACTGAACGACTGGGTCGCATCCATAGATACAGAACAAAAAGACTAAATGACTGGGTCGCGTCCATAGATACAGAACAAAAAGACTAAATGACTGGGTCGCGTCCATAGATACAGAACAAAAAGACTAAATGACTGGGTCGCGTCCATAGATACAGAACAAAAAGACTAAACGACTGGGTCGCGTCCATAGATACAGAACAAAAAGACTAAACGACTGGGTCGCGTCCATAGATACAGAACAAAAAGACTAAACGACTGGGTCGCGTCCATAGATACAGAACAAAAAGACTAAATGACTGGGTCGCGTCCATAGATACAGAACAAAAAGACTAAATGACTGGGTCGGGTCCAGAACAGAACAAAAAGACTAAATGACTGGGTCGGGTCCATAGATACAGAACAAAAAGACTAAACGACTGGGTCGCGTCCATAGATACAGAACAAAAAGAATAAACGACTGGGTCGCGTCCATAGATACAGAACAAAAGACTGAACGACTGGGTCGGGTCCATAGATACAGAACAAAAAGAGAACTGGGTCGCGTCCATAGATACAGAACAAAAAGACTGAACGACTGGGTCGCGTCCATAGATACAGAACAAAAAGACTAAACGACTGGGTCGCGTCCATAGATACAGAACAAAAAGACTAAACGACTGGGTCGCGTCCATAGATACAGAACAAAAAGACTAAATGACTGGGTCGCGTCCATAGATACAGAACAAAAAGACTAAACGACTGGGTCGCGTCCATAGATACAGAACAAAAAGACTAAATGACTGGGTCGGGTCCATAGATACAGAACAAAAAGACTGAACGACTGGGTCGCGTCCATAGATACAGAACAAAAAGACTGAACGACTGGGTCGCGTCCATAGATACAGAACAAAAAGACTAAATGACTGGGTCGCGTCCATAGATACAGAACAAAAAGACTAAACGACTGGGTCGCGTCCATAGATACAGAACAAAAAGACTAAACGACTGGGTCGCGTCCATAGATACAGAACAAAAAGACTAAATGACTGGGTCGGGTCCATAGATACAGAACAAAAAGACTAAATGACTGGGCCGGGTCCATAGATACAGAACAAAAAGACTAAACGACTGGGTCGCGTCCATAGATACAGAACAAAAAGAATAAACGACTGGGTCGCGTCCATAGATACAGAACAAAAAGACTGAACGACTGGGTCGGGTCCATAGATACAGAACAAAAAGACTGAACGACTGGGTCGCGTCCATAGATACAGAACAAAAAGACTGAACGACTGGGTCGCGTCCATAGATACAGAACAAAAAGACTAAACGACTGTGTCGCGTCCATAGATACAGAACAAAAAGACTGAACGACTGGGTCGCGTCCATAGATACAGAACAAAAAGACTAAACGACTGGGTCGCGTCCATAGATACAGAACAAAAAGACTAAATGACTGGGTCGGGTCCATAGATACAGAACAAAAAGACTAAATGACTGGGTCGCGTCCATAGATACAGAACAAAAAGACTGAACGACTGGGTCGCGTCCATAGATACAGAACAAAAAGACTAAATGACTGGGTCGCGTCCATAGATACAGAACAAAAAGACTGAACGACAGAGATACAGAACAAAAAGACTAAATGACTGGGTCGCGTCCATAGATACAGAACAAAAAGACTAAATGACTGGGTCGCGTCCATAGATACAGAACAAAAAGACTAAATGACTGGGTCGCGTCCATAGATACAGAACAAAAAGACTAAACGACTGGGTCGCGTCCATAGATACAGAACAAAAAGACTAAACGACTGGGTCGCGTCCATAGATACAGAACAAAAAGACTAAACGACTGGGTCGCGTCCATAGATACAGAACAAAAAGACTAAATGACTGGGTCGCGTCCATAGATACAGAACAAAAAGACTAAATGACTGGGTCGGGTCCATAGATACAGAACAAAAAGACTAAATGACTGGGTCGGGTCCATAGATACAGAACAAAAAGACTAAACGACTGGGTCGCGTCCATAGATACAGAACAAAAAGAATAAACGACTGGGTCGCGTCCATAGATACAGAACAAAAAGACTGAACGACTGGGTCGGGTCCATAGATACAGAACAAAAAGACTGAACGACTGGGTCGCGTCCATAGATACAGAACAAAAAGACTGAACGACTGGGTGCGTCCATAGATACAGAACAAAAAGACTAAACGACTGTGTCGCGTCCATAGATACAGAACAAAAAGACTAAACGACTGGGTCGCGTCCATAGATACAGAACAAAAGACTAAATGACTGGGTCGGGTCCATAGATACAGAACAAAAAGACTAAACGACTGGGTCGCGTCCATAGATACAGAACAAAAAGACTGACGACTGGGTCGCGTCCATAGATACAGAACAAAAAGACTAAATGACTGGGTCGCGTCCATAGATACAGAACAAAAGACTGAACGACTGGGTCGCATCCATAGATACAGAACAAAAAGACTAAATGACTGGGTCGCGTCCATAGATACAGAACAAAAAGACTAAATGACTGGGTCGCGTCCATAGATACAGAACAAAAAGACTAAATGACTGGGTCGCGTCCATAGATACAGAACAAAAAGACTAAATGACTGGGTCGCGTCCATAGATACAGAACAAAAAGACTAAACGACGTCCATAGATACAGAACAAAAATACTAAATGACTGGGTCGCGTCCATAGATACAGAACAAAAATACTAAATGAATAGATACAGAACAAAAAGACTAAATGACTGGGTCGCGTCCATAGATACAGAACAAAAAGACTAAACGACTGGGTCGCGTCCATAGATACAGAACAAAAAGACTGAACGACTGGGTCGCGTCCATAGATACAGAACAAAAAGACTAAATGACTGGGTCGCGTCCATAGATACAGAACAAAAAGACTGAACGACTGGGTCGCGTCCATAGATACAGAACAAAAAGACTAAACGACTGGGTCGCGTCCATAGATACAGAACAAAAAGACTAGATACAGAACAAAAAGACTAAATGACTGGGTCGCGTCCATAGATACAGAACAAAAAGACTGAACGACTGGGTCGCGTCCATAGATACAGAACAAGAATACTAAACGACTGGGTCGCGTCCATAGATACAGAACAAAAAGACTAAACGACTGGGTCGCGTCCATAGATACAGAACAAAAAGACTAAATGACTGGGTCGGGTCCATAGATACAGAACAAAAAGACTGAACGACTGGGTCGCGTCCATAGATACAGAACAAAAAGACTAAACGACTGGGTCGCGTCCATAGATACAGAACAAAAAGACTGAACGACTGGGTCGCGTCCATAGATACAGAACAAAAAGACTAAACGACTGGGTCGCGTCCATAGATACAGAACAAAAAGACTAAATGACTGGGTCGGGTCCATAGATACAGAACAAAAAGACTGAACGACTGGGTCGCGTCCATAGATACAGAACAAAAAGACTAAACGACTGGGTCGCGTCCATAGATACAGAACAAAAAGACTAAACGACTGGGTCGCGTCCATAGATACAGAACAAAAAGACTGAACGACTGGGTCGCCTCCATAGATACCGAACAAAAAGACTAAATGACTGGGTCGCGTCCATAGATACAGAACAAAAAGACTAAATGACTGGGTTGCGTCTATAGATACAGAACAAAAAGACTAAATGACTGGTCCATAGATACAGAACAAAAAGACTAAATGACTGGGTCGGGTCCATAGATACAGAACAAAAAGACTAAATGACTGGGCCGGGTCCATAGATACAGAACAAAAAGACTGGGTCGCGTCCATAGATACAGAACAAAAAGAATAAACGACTGGGTCGCGTCCATAGATACAGAACAAAAAGACTGAACGACTGGGTCGGGTCCATAGATACAGAACAAAAAGACTGAACGACTGGGTCGCGTCCATAGATACAGAACAAAAAGACTGAACGACTGGGTCGCGTCCATAGATACAGAACAAAAAGACTAAACTGTGACTGGTCCCTAGATACAGAACAAAAAGACTGAACGTCCATAGATACAGAACAAAAAGACTAAACGACTGGGTCGCGTCCATAGATACAGAACAAAAAGACTAAAGGACTGGGTCGGGTCCATAGATACAGAACAAAAAGACTAAATGACTGGGTCGCGTCCATAGATACAGAACAAAAAGACTGAACGACTGGGTCGCGTCCATAGATACAGAACAAAAAGACTAAATGACTGGGTCGCGTCCATAGATACAGAACAAAAAGACTGAACGACTGGGTCGCATCCATAGATACAGAACAAAAAGACTAAATGACTGGGTCGCGTCCATAGATACAGAACAAAAATACTAAATGACTGGGTCGCGTCCATAGATACAGAACAAAAAGACTAAATGACTGGGTCGCGTCCATAGATACAGAACAAAAAGACTAAACGACTGGGTCGCGTCCATAGATACAGAACAAAAAGACTAAACGACTGGGTCGCGTCCATAGATACAGAACAAAAAGACTAAACGACTGGGTCGCGTCCATAGATACAGAACAAAAAGACTAAATGACTGGGTCGCGTCCATAGATACAGAACAAAAAGACTAAATGACTGGGTCGGGTCCATAGATACAGAACAAAAAGACTAAATGACTGGGCCGGGTCCATAGATACAGAACAAAAAGACTAAACGACTGGGTCGCGTCCATAGATACAGAACAAAAAGAATAAACGACTGGGTCGCGTCCATAGATACAGAACAAAAAGACTGAACGACTGGGTCGGGTCCATAGATACAGAACAAAAAGACTGAACGACTGGGTCGCGTCCATAGATACAGAACAAAAAGACTGAACGACTGGGTCGCGTCCATAGATACAGAACAAAAAGACTAAACGACTGTGTCGCGTCCATAGATACAGAACAAAAAGACTGAACGACTGGGTCGCGTCCATAGATACAGAACAAAAAGACTAAATGACTGGGTCGGGTCCATAGATACAGAACAAAAAGACTAAATGACTGGGTCGCGTCCATAGATACAGAACAAAAAGACTGAACGACTGGGTCGCGTCCATAGATACAGAACAAAAAGACTAAATGACTGGGTCGCGTCCATAGATACAGAACAAAAAGACTGAACGACTGGGTCGCATCCATAGATACAGAACAAAAAGACTAAATGACTGGGTCGCGTCCATAGATACAGAACAAAAAGACTAAATGACTGGGTCGCGTCCATAGATACAGAACAAAAAGACTAAACGACTGGGTCGCGTCCATAGATACAGAACAAAAAGACTAAATGAACATAGATACAGAACTAAGACTAAACGACTGGGTCGCGTCCATAGATACAGAACAAAAGACTAAACGACTGGGTCGCGTCCATAGATACAGAACAAAAAGACTAAATACAGAACTGGGTCGCGTCCATAGATACAGAACAAAAAGACTAAATGACTGGGTCGCGTCCATAGATACAGAACAAAAAGACTAAACGACTGGGTCGGCGTCCATAGATACAGAACAAAAAGACTAAACGACATAGATACAGAACAAAAAGACTCGACTGGGTCGCGTCCATAGATACAGAACAAAAAGACTAAACGACTGGGTCGCGTCCATAGATACAGAACAAAAAGACTAAACGACTGGGTCGGGTCCATAGATACAGAACAAAAAGACTGAACGACTGGGTCGCGTCCATAGATACAGAACAAAAAGACTGAACGACTGGGTCGCGTCCATAGATACAGAACAAAAAGACTAAACGACTGTGTCGCGTCCATAGATACAGAACAAAAAGACTGAACGACTGGGTCGCGTCCATAGATACAGAACAAAAAGACTAAATGACTGGGTCGCGTCCATAGATACAGAACAAAAAGACTAAACGACTGGGTCGCGTCCATAGATACAGAACAAAAAGAAAAGACTCGCGTCCATAGATACAGAACAAAAAGACAAAAATGACTGGGTCGGGTCCATAGATACAGAACAAAAAGACTGAACGACTGGGTCGCGTCCATAGATACAGAACAAAAAGACTAAACGACTGGGTCGCGTCCATAGATACAGAACAAAAAGACTAAATGACTGGGTCGCGTCCATAGATACAGAACAAAAAGACTAAACGACTGGGTCGCGTCCATAGATACAGAACAAAAAGACTAAATGACTGGGTCGCGTCCATAGATACAGAACAAAAAGACTAAATGACTGGGTCGGGTCCATAGATACAGAACAAAAAGACTAAATGACTGGGCCGGGTCCATAGATACAGAACAAAAAGACTAAACGACTGGGTCGCGTCCATAGATACAGAACAAAAAGAATAAACGACTGGGTCGCGTCCATAGATACAGAACAAAAAGACTGAACGACTGGGTCGGGTCCATAGATACAGAACAAAAAGACTGAACGACTGGGTCGCGTCCATAGATACAGAACAAAAAGACTGAACGACTGGGTCGCGTCCATAGATACAGAACAAAAAGACTAAACGACTGTGTCGCGTCCATAGATACAGAACAAAAAGACTAAACGACTGGGTCGCGTCCATAGATACAGAACAAAAAGACTAAATGACTGGGTCGCGTCCATAGATACAGAACAAAAGACTAAATGACATAGATACAGAACAAAAAGACTAAATGACTGGGTCGCGTCCATAGATACAGAACAAAAAGAAACGACTGGGTCGCGTCCATAGATACAGAACAAAAAGACTAAATGACTGGGTCGCGTCCATAGATACAGAACAAAAGACTGAACGACTGGGTCGCATCCATAGATACAGAACAAAAAGACTAAATGACTGGGTCGCGTCCATAGATACAGAACAAAAAGACTAAATGACTGGGTCGCGTCCATAGATACAGAACAAAAAGACTAAATGACTGGGTCGCGTCCATAGATACAGAACAAAAAGACTAAACGACTGGGTCGCGTCCATAGATACAGAACAAAAAGACTAAACGACTGGGTCGCGTCCATAGATACAGAACAAAAAGACTAAACGACTGGGTCGCGTCCAAATACAGAACAAAAAGACTAAATGACTGGGTCGCGTCCATAGATACAGAACAAAAAGACTAAATGACTGGGTCGGGTCCATAGATACAGAACAAAAAGACTAAATGACTGGGCCGGGTCCATAGATACAGAACAAAAAGACTAAACGACTGGGTCGCGTCCATAGATACAGAACAAAAAGAATAAACGACTGGGTCGCGTCCATAGATACAGAACAAAAGACTGAACTGGGTCGGGTCCTAGATACAGAACAAAAGTGGCGTCCATAGATACAGAACAAAAAGACTGAACGACTGGGTCGCGTCCATAGATACAGAACAAAAAGACTAAACGACTGGGTCGCGTCCATAGATACAGAACAAAAAGACTAAACGACTGGGTCGCGTCCATAGATACAGAACAAAAAGACTAAACGACTGGGTCGCGTCCATAGATACAGAACAAAAAGACTAAACGACTGGGTCGCGTCCATAGATACAGAACAAAAAGACTAAACGACTGGGTCGCGTCCATAGATACAGAACAAAAAGACTAAATGACTGGGTCGCGTCCATAGATACAGAACAAAAAGACTAAACGACTGGGTCGCGTCCATAGATACAGAACAAAAAGACTAAATGACTGGGTCGGGTCCATAGATACAGAACAAAAAGACTGAACGACTGGGTCGCGTCCATAGATACAGAACAAAAAGACTGAACGACTGGGTCGCGTCCATAGATACAGAACAAAAAGACTAAATGACTGGGTCGCGTCCATAGATACAGAACAAAAAGACTAAAACGACTGGGTCGCGTCCATAGATACAGAACAAAAAGACTAAATGACTGGGTCGCGTCCATAGATACAGAACAAAAAGACTAAATGACTGGGTCGGGTCCATAGATACAGAACAAAAAGACTAAATGACTGGGCCGGGTCCATAGATACAGAACAAAAAGACTAAACGACTGGGTCGCGTCCATAGATACAGAACAAAAAGACTAAACGACTGGGTCGCGTCCATAGATACAGAACAAAAAGACTAAACGACTGGGTCGGGTCCATAGATACAGAACAAAAAGACTGAACGACTGGGTCGCGTCCATAGATACAGAACAAAAAGACTGAACGACTGGGTCGCGTCCATAGATACAGAACAAAAAGACTAAATGACTGGGTCGCGTCCATAGATACAGAACAAAAAGACTGAACGACTGGGTCGCGTCCATAGATACAGAACAAAAAGACTAAACGACTGGGTCGCGTCCATAGATACAGAACAAAAAGACTAAATGACTGGGTCGGGTCCATAGATACAGAACAAAAAGACTGAAATGACTGGGTCGCGTCCATAGATACAGAACAAAAAGACTAAACGACTGGGTCGCGTCCATAGATACAGAACAAAAAGACTAAATGACTGGGTCGCGTCCATAGATACAGAACAAAAGACTAAACGACTGGGTCGCGTCCATAGATACAGAACAAAAAGACTAAATGACTGGGTCGCGTCCATAGATACAGAACAAAAAGACTAAATGACTGGGTCGGGTCCATAGATACAGAACAAAAAGACTAAATGACGGGTCCATAGATACAGAACAAAAAGACTAAACGACTGGGTCGCGTCCATAGATACAGAACAAAAAGACTAAACGACTGGGTCGCGTCCATAGATACAGAACAAAAAGACTAAACGACTGGGTCGGGTCCATAGATACAGAACAAAAAGACTGAACGACTGGGTCGCGTCCATAGATACAGAACAAAAAGACTGAACGACTGGGTCGCGTCCATAGATACAGAACAAAAAGACTAAACGACTGTGTCGCGTCCATAGATACAGAACAAAAGACTGAACGACTGGGTCGCGTCCATAGATACAGAACAAAAAGACTAAACGACTGGGTCGCGTCCATAGATACAGAACAAAAGACTAAATGACTGGGTCGCGTCCATAGATACAGAACAAAAAGACTAAAGATCCATAGATACAGAACAAAAAGACTAAACGACTGGGTCGCGTCCATAGATACAGAACAAAAAGACTAAATGACTGGGTCGCGTCCATAGATACAGAACAAAAAGACTAAACGACTGGGTCGCATCCATAGATACAGAACAAAAAGACTAAATGACTGGGTCGCGTCCATAGATACAGAACAAAAATACTAAATGACTGGGTCGCGTCCATAGATACAGAACAAAAAGACTAAATGACTGGGTCGCGTCCATAGATACAGAACAAAAAGACTAAACGACTGGGTTGCGTCCATAGATACAGAACAAAAAGACTAAACGACTGGGTCGCGTCCATAGATACAGAACAAAAAGAAAAGACTCCATAGATACAGAACAAAAAGACTAAATGACTGGGTCGCGTCCATAGATACAGAACAAAAAGACTAAATGACTGGACTCCATAGATACAGAACAAAAAGACTAAAATGACTGGGCCGGGTCCATAGATACAGAACAAAAAGACTCGCGTCCATAGATACAGAACAAAAAAGAATAAACGACTGGGTCGCGTCCATAGATACAGAACAAAAAGACTAAACGACTGGGTCGGGTCCATAGATACAGAACAAAAAGACTGAACGACTGGGTCGCGTCCATAGATACAGAACAAAAAGACTAAACGACTGGGTCGCGTCCATAGATACAGAACAAAAGACTAAACGACTGGGTCGCGTCCATAGATACAGAACAAAAAGACTGAACGACTGGGTCGCGTCCATAGATACAGAACAAAAAGACTAAACGACTGGGTCGCGTCCATAGATACAGAACAAAAGACTGAACGACTGGGTCGCGTCCATAGATACAGAACAAAAAGACTAAATGACTGGGTCGCGTCCATAGATACAGAACAAAAAGACTAAACGACTGGGTCGCGTCCATAGATACAGAACAAAAAGACTAAATGACTGGGTCGGGTCCATAGATACAGAACAAAAAGACTAAACGACTGGGTCGCGTCCATAGATACAGAACAAAAAGACTAAACGACTGGGTCGCGTCCATAGATACAGAACAAAAATACTAAATGACTGGGTCGCGTCCATAGATACAGAACAAAAAGACTAAACGACTGGGTCGCGTCCATAGATACAGAACAGAAAAAAGACTAAATGACTGGGTCGCGTCCATAGATACAGAACAAAAAGACTAAATGACTGGGTCGGGTCCATAGATACAGAACAAAAAGACTAAATGACTGGGTCGGGTCCATAGATACAGAACAAAAAGACTAAACGATAGATACAGAACAAAAAGACTAGACGTCCGTCCATAGATACAGAACAAAAAGACTAAACGACTGGGTCGCGTCCATAGATACAGAACAAAAAGACTAAACGACTGGGTCGGGTCCATAGATACAGAACAAAAAGACTGAACGACTGGGTCGCGTCCATAGATACAGAACAAAAAGAAACGACTGGGTCGCGTCCATAGATACAGAACAAAAAGACTGACTGGGTCGCGTCCATAGATACAGAACAAAAAGACTGAACGACTGGGTCGCGTCCATAGATACAGAACAAAAAGACTAAACGACTGGGTCGCGTCCATAGATACAGAACAAAAAGACTAAATGACTGGGTCGGGTCCATAGATACAGAACAAAAAGACTAAATGACTGGGTCGCGTCCATAGATACAGAACAAAAAGACTAAATGACTGGGTCGCGTCCATAGATACAGAACAAAAAGACTGAACGACTGGGTCGCATCCATAGATACAGAACAAAAAGACTAAATGACTGGGTCGCGTCCATAGATACAGAACAAAAAGACTAATTGACTGGGTCGCGTCCATAGATACAGAACAAAAAGACTAAATGACTGGGTCGCGTCCATAGATACAGAACAAAAAGACTAAACGACTGGGTCGCGTCCATAGATACAGAACAAAAAGACTAAACGACTGGGTCGCGTCCATAGATACAGAACAAAAAGACTAAACGACTGGGTCGCGTCCATAGATACAGAACAAAAAGACTAAATGACTGGGTCGCGTCCATAGATACAGAACAAAAAGACTAAATGACTGGGTCGGGTCCATAGATACAGAACAAAAAGACTAAATGACGGGTCCATAGATACAGAACAAAAGACTAAACGACTGGGTCGCGTCCATAGATACAGAACAAAAAGACTAAACGACTGGGTCGCGTCCATAGATACAGAACAAAAAGACTGAACGACTGGGTCGGGTCCATAGATACAGAACAAAAAGACTGAACGACTGGGTCGCGTCCATAGATACAGAACAAAAAGACTGAACGACTGGGTCGCGTCCATAGATACAGAACAAAAAGACTAAATGACTGGTTCGCGTCCATAGATACAGAACAAAAAGACTGAACGACTGGGTCGCGTCCATAGATACAGAACAAAAAGACTAAATGACTGGGTCGGGTCCATAGATACAGAACAAAAAGACTAAATGACTGGGTCGCGTCCATAGATACAGAACAAAAAGACTAAACGACTGGGTCGCGTCCATAGATACAGAACAAAAAGACTAAATGACTGGGTCGCGTCCATAGATACAGAACAAAAAGACTGAACGACTGGGTCGCATCCATAGATACAGAACAAAAAGACTAAATGACTGGGTCGCGTCCATAGATACAGAACAAAAATACTAAATGACTGGGTCGCGTCCATAGATACAGAACAAAAAGACTAAATGACTGGGTCGCGTCCATAGATACAGAACAAAAAGACTAAACGACTGGGTCGCGTCCATAGATACAGAACAAAAAGACTAAACGACTGGGTCGCGTCCATAGATACAGAACAAAAAGACTAAATGACTGGGTCGCGTCCATAGATACAGAACAAAAAGACTAAATGACTGGGTCGCGTCCATAGATACAGAACAAAAAGACTAAATGACTGGGTCGCGTCCATAGATACAGAACAAAAAGACTAAACGACTGGGGCGTCCATAGATACAGAACAAAAAGACTAAACGACTGGGTCGCGTCCATAGATACAGAACAAAAAGACTAAATGACTGGGTCGCGTCCATAGATACAGAACAAAAAGACTAAACGACTGGGTCGCGTCCATAGATACAGAACAAAAAGACTAAACGACTGGGTCAAAAGCGTCCATAGATACAGAACAAAAAGACTAAACGACTGGGTCGCGTCCATAGATACAGAACAAAAAGACTAAATGACTGGGTCGCGTCCATAGATACAGAACAAAAAGACTAAACGACTGGGTCGCGTCCATAGATACAGAACAAAAAGACTAAATGACTGGGTCGCGTCCATAGATACAGAACAAAAAGACTAAACGACTGGGTCGCGTCCATAGATACAGAACAAAAAGACTAAACGACTGGGTCGCGTCCATAGATACAGAACAAAAAGACTGAACGACTGGGTCGCGTCCATAGATACAGAACAAAAAGACTAAAAGGTCGCGTCCATAGATACAGAACAAAAAGACTGGACTGGGTCGGGTCCATAGATACAGAACAAAAGACTAAAAACTGGGTCGCGTCCATAGATACAGAACAAAAAGACTAAACGACTGGGTTGCGTCCATAGATACAGAACAAAAAGACTGAACGACTGGGTCGCGTCCATAGATACAGAACAAAAAGACTAAATGACTGGGTCGCGTCCATAGATACAGAACAAAAATACTAAATGACTGGGTCGCGTCCATAGATACAGAACAAAAAGAAAAGACTAAATGACTGGGTCGCGTCCATAGATACAGAACAAAAAGACTGAACGACTGGGTCGCGTCCATAGATACAGAACAAAAAGACTAAACGACTGGGTCGCGTCCATAGATACAGAACAAAAAGACTAAACGACTGGGTCGCGTCCATAGATACAGAACAAAAAGACTAAACGACTGGGTCGCGTCCATAGATACAGAACAAAAAGACTGAACGACTGGGTCGCGTCCATAGATACAGAACAAAAAGACTAAACGACTGGGTCGCGTCCATAGATACAGAACAAAAAGACTAAACGACTGGGTCGCGTCCATAGATACAGAACAAAAAGACTAAACGACTGGGTCGCGTCCATAGATACAGAACAAAAAGACTAAACGACTGGGTCGCGTCCATAGATACAGAACAAAAAGACTGAACGACTGGGTCGCGTCCATAGATACAGAACAAAAAGACTAAACGACTGGGGGTCCATAGATACAGAACAAAAAGACTGAACGACTGGGTCGCGTCCATAGATACAGAACAAAAAGACTAAACGACTGGGTCGCGTCCATAGATACAGAACAAAAAGACTAAATGATAGCGTCCATAGATACAGAACAAAAAGACTGAACGACTGGGTCGCGTCCATAGATACAGAACAAAAATACTAAATGACTGGGTCGCGTCCATAGATACAGAACAAAAAGACTAAACGACTGAGTCGCGTCCATAGATACAGAACAAAAAGACTGAACGACTGGGTCGCGTCCATAGATACAGAACAAAAAGACTAAACGACTGGGTCGCGTCCATAGATACAGAACAAAAAGACTAAACGACTGGGTCGCGTCCATAGATACAGAACAAAAAGACTAAACGACTGGGTCGCGTCCATAGATACAGAACAAAAAAAAAGACGCGTCCATAGATACAGAACAAAAAGACTAAATGACTGGGTCGCGTCCATAGATACAGAACAAAAAGACTAAATGACTGGGTCGGGTCCATAGATACAGAACAAAAAGACTGACTGGGTCGCGTCCATAGATACAGAACAAAAGAAAATGACTGGGTCGCGTCCATAGATACAGAACAAAAAGACTAAACGACTGGGGCGTCCATAGATACAGAACAAAAAGACTAAACGACTGGGTCGCGTCCATAGATACAGAACAAAAAGACTAAACGACTGGGTCGGGTCCATAGATACAGAACAAAAAGACTGAACGACTAGTCGCGTCCATAGATACAGAACAAAAAGACTAAACGACTGGGTCGCGTCCATAGATACAGAACAAAAAGACTAAATGACTGGGTCGCGTCCATAGATACAGAACAAAAAGACTAAACGACTGGGTCGCGTCCATAGATACAGAACAAAAAGACTAAATGACTGGGTCGCGTCCATAGATACAGAACAAAAAGACTAAATGACTGGGTCGGGTCCATAGATACAGAACAAAAAGACTAAATGACTGGGCCGGGTCCATAGATACAGAACAAAAAGACTAAACGACTGGGTCGCGTCCATAGATACAGAACAAAAAGACTAAATGACTGGGTCGCGTCCATAGATACAGAACAAAAAGACTAAACGACTGGGTCGCGTCCATAGATACAGAACAAAAAGACTGAACGATCCTGATACAGAACAAAAAAGACTAAATGACGCGTCCATAGATACAGAACAAAAATACTAAATGACTGGGTCGCGTCCATAGATACAGAACAAAAAGACTAAATGACTGGGTCGCGTCCATAGATACAGAACAAAAAGACTAAACGACTGGGTTGCGTCCATAGATACAGAACAAAAAGACTAAACGACTGGGTCGCGTCCATAGATACAGAACAAAAAGACTAAACGACTGGGTCGCGTCCATAGATACAGAACAAAAAGACTGAACGACTGGGTCGCGTCCATAGATACAGAACAAAGACTGGGTCGCGTCCATAGATACAGAACAAAAAGACTGAACGACTGGGTCGCGTCCATAGATACAGAACAAAAAGACTAAACGACTGGGTCGCGTCCATAGATACAGAACAAAAAGACTGAACGACTGGGTCGCGTCCATAGATACAGAACAAAAAGACTGAACGACTGGGTCGCGTCCATAGATACAGAACAAAAAGACTAAACGACTGGGTCGCGTCCATAGATACAGAACAAAAAGACTAAACGACTGGGTCGCGTCCATAGATACAGAACAAAAAGACTAAACGACTGGGTCGCGTCCATAGATACAGAACAAAAAGACTAAACGACTGGGTCGCGTCCATAGATACAGAACAAAAAGACTAAACGACTGGGTCGCGTCCATAGATACAGAACAAAAGACTAAACGACTGGGTCGCGTCCATAGATACAGAACAAAAAGACTAAACGACTGGGTCGCGTCCATAGATACAGAACAAAAAGACTAAACGACTGGGTCGCGTCCATAGATACAGAACAAAAAGACTGAACGACTGGGTCGCGTCCATAGATACAGAACAAAAAGACTAAACGACTGGGTCGCGTCCATAGATACAGAACAAAAAGACTAAATGACTGGGTCGCGTCCATAGATACAGAACAAAAAGACTAAACGACTGGGTCGCGTCCATAGATACAGAACAAAAAGACTAAATGACTGGGTCGCGTCCATAGATACAGAACAAAAAGACTAAACGACTGGGTCGGGTCCATAGATACAGAACAAAAAGACTGAACGACTGGGTCGCGTCCATAGATACAGAACAAAAAGACTAAACGACTGGGTCGCGTCCATAGATACAGAACAAAAAGAAAAGACATAGATACAGAACAAAAAGACTAAACGACTGGGTCGCGTCCATAGATACAGAACAAAAAGACTAAACGACTGGATCGCGTCCATAGATACCGAACAAAAAGACTGAACGACTGGGTTGCGTCCATAGATACAGAACAAAAATACTAAACGACTGGGTCGCGTCCATAGATACAGAACAAAAAGACTAAATGACTGGGTCGGGTCCATAGATACAGAACAAAAAGACTAAATGACTGGGTCGGGTCCATAGATACAGAACAAAAAGACTAAACGACTGGGTCGCGTCCATAGATACAGAACAAAAAGACTAAACGACTGGGTCGCGTCCATAGATACAGAACAAAAAGACTAAACGACTGGGTCGCGTCCATAGATACAGAACAAAAAGACTAAACGACTGGTCCATAGATACAGAACAAAAAGACTAAACGACTGGGTCGCGTCCATAGATACAGAACAAAAAGACTAAATGACTGGGTCGGGTCCATAGATACAGAACAAAAAGATATGAGAACATAAACAGACAAAAAAGACTAAACGACTGGGTCGCGTCCATAGATACAGAACAAAAAGACTAAATGACTGGGTCGCGTCCATAGATACAGAACAAAAAGACTAAAAACTGGGACATAGATACAGAACAAAAAGACTGAACGACTGGGTCGCCTCCATAGATACCGAACAAAAAGACTAAATGACTGGGTCGCGTCCATAGATACAGAACAAAAAGACTAAATGACTGGGTTGCGTCTATAGATACAGAACAAAAAGACTAAACTACTGGGTCGCGTCCATAGATACAGAACAAAAAGACTAAACGACTGGGTCGCGTCCATAGATACAGAACAAAAAGACTAAACGACTGGGTCGCGTCCATAGATACAGAACAAAAAGACTAAACGATCGCGTCCATAGATACAGAACAAAAAGACTGAACGACTGGGTCGCGTCCATAGATACAGAACAAAAAGACTAAATGACTGGGTCGCGTCCATAGATACAGAACAAAAAGACTAAATGACTGGGTCGGGTCCATAGATACAGAACAAAAGACTAAAGTCGCGTCCATAGATACAGAACAAAAAGACTAAACGACTGGGTCGCGTCCATAGATACAGAACAAAAAGACTAAACGACTGGGTCGCGTCCATAGATACAGAACAAAAAGACTAAACGACTGGGTCGCGTCCATAGATACAGAACAAAAAGACTGAACGACTGGGTCGCGTCCATAGATACAGAACAAAAAGACTAAACGACTGGGTCGCGTCCATAGATACAGAACAAAAAGACTAAATGACTGGGTCGCGTCCATAGATACAGAACAAAAAGACTAAACGACTGGGTCGCGTCCATAGATACAGAACAAAAAGACTAAATGACTGGGTCGGGTCCATAGATACAGAACAAAAAGACTAAATGACTGGGTCGGGTCCATAGATACAGAACAAAAAGACTAAACGACTGGGTCGCGTCCATAGATACAGAACAAAAAGACTAAATGACTGGGTCGCGTCCATAGATACAGAACAAAAAGACTAAACGACTGGGTCGCGTCCATAGATACAGAACAAAAAGACTGAACGACTGGGTCATAGATACAGAACGTCCATAGATACAGAACAAAAAGACTAAATGACTGGGTCGCGTCCATAGATACAGAACAAAAAAGACTAAATGACTGGGTCGCGTCCATAGATACAGAACAAAAAGACTAAACGACTGGGTCGCGTCCATAGATACAGAACAAAAAGACTAAAACTGGGTTAATCCATAGATACAGAACAAAAAGACTAAACGACTGTCGCGTCCATAGATACAGAACAAAAAAGACTAAACGACTGGGTCGCGTCCATAGATACAGAACAAAAAGACTAAACGACTGGGTCGCGTCCATAGATACAGAACAAAAAGACTAAACGACTGGGTCGGGTCCATAGATACAGAACAAAAAGACTGAACGACTGGGTCGCGTCCATAGATACAGAACAAAAAGACTAAACGACTGGGTCGCGTCCATAGATACAGAACAAAAAGACTGAACGACTGGGTCGCGTCCATAGATACAGAACAAAAAGACTGAACGACTGGGTCGCGTCCATAGATACAGAACAAAAAGACTAAATGACTGGGTCGCGTCCATAGATACAGAACAAAAAAAAGACTGGGTCGCGTCCATAGATACAGAACAAAAGACTAAATGACTGGGTCGCGTCCATAGATACAGAACAAAAAGACTAAACGACTGGTCCATAGATACAGAACAAAAAAGACTAAATGACTAGATACAGATACAGAACAAAAAGACTAAATGACTGGGTCGCGTCCATAGATACAGAACAAAAAGACTAAATGACTGGGTCGCGTCCATAGATACAGAACAAAAAGACTAAACGACTGGGTCGCGTCCATAGATACAGAACAAAAAGACTAAATGACTGGGTCGCGTCCATAGATACAGAACAAAAAGACTAAATGACTGGGTCGCGTCCATAGATACAGAACAAAAAGACTGAACGACTGGGTCGCATCCATAGATACAGAACAAAAAGACTAAATGACTGGGTCGCGTCCATAGATACAGAACAAAAAGACTAAATGACTGGGTCGCGTCCATAGATACAGAACAAAAAGACTAAATGACTGGGTCGGGTCCATAGATACAGAACAAAAAGACTAAACGACTGGGTCGCGTCCATAGATACAGAACAAAAAGACTAAATGACTGGGTCGCGTCCATAGATACAGAACAAAAAGACTAAACGACTGGGTCGCGTCCATAGATACAGAACAAAAAGACTGAACGACTGGGTCGCGTCCATAGATACAGAACAAAAAGACTAAACGACTGGGTCGGGTCCATAGATACAGAACAAAAAGACTAAACGACTGGGTCGACTGGGTCGCGTCCATAGATACAGAACAAAACGACTGGGTCGCGTCCATAGATACAGAACAAAAAGACTGAACGACTGGGTCGCGTCCATAGATACAGAACAAAAGACTAAACGACTGGGTCGCGTCCATAGATACAGAACAAAAAGACTAAACGACTGGGTCGCGTCCATAGATACAGAACAAAAAGACTAAATGACTGGGTCGCGTCCATAGATACAGAACAAAAAGACTAAATGACTGGGTCGGGTCCATAGATACAGAACAAAAAGACTAAATGACTGGGTGGGTCCATAGATACAGATACAGAACAAAAAGAAAATGACTGGGTCGCGTCCATAGATACAGAACAAAAAGACTAAACGACTGGGTCGCGTCCATAGATACAGAACAAAAAGACTGAACGACTGGGTCGCGTCCATAGATACAGAACAAAAAGACTAAATGACTGGGTCGCGTCCATAGATACAGAACAAAAAGACTAAATGACTGGGTCGCGATCCATAGATACAGAACAAAAAGACTAAATGACTGGGTCGCGTCCATAGATACAGAACAAAAAGACTAAACGACTGGGTCGCGTCCATAGATACAGAACAAAAAGACTAAACGACTGGGTCGCGTCCATAGATACAGAACAAAAAGACTAAACGACTGGGTCGCGTCCATAGATACAGAACAAAAAGACTAAACGACTGGGTCGCGTCCATAGATACAGAACAAAAAGACTAAACGACTGGGTCGCGTCCATAGATACAGAACAAAAGACTAAACGACTGGGTCGCGTCCATAGATACAGAACAAAAAGACTAAACGACTGGGTCGCGTCCATAGATACAGAACAAAAAGACTAAACGACTGGGTCGCGTCCATAGATACAGAACAAAAAGACTAAACGACTGGGTCGCGTCCATAGATACAGAACAAAAAGACTAAACGACTGGGTCGCGTCCATAGATACAGAACAAAAAGACTGAACGACTGGGTCGCGTCCATAGATACAGAACAAAAAGACTAAATGACTGGGTCGCGTCCATAGATACAGAACAAAAAGACTGAACGACTGGGTCGCGTCCATAGATACAGAACAAAAAGACTAAACGACTGGGTCGCGTCCATAGATACAGAACAAAAAGACTAAATGACTGGGTCGGGTCCATAGATACAGAACAAAAAGACTAAATGACTGGGTCGGTCCATAGATACAGAACAAAAGACTAAATGACTGGGTCGATCCATAGATACAGAACAAAAGACTAAATGACTGGGTCGCGTCCATAGATACAGAACAAAAGACTAAACGACTGGGTCGCGTCCATAGATACAGAACAAAAAGACTAAACGACGTCCATAGATACAGAACAAAAGACTAAATGACTGGGTCGGTCCATAGATACAGAACAAAAAGACTAAATGACTGGGTCGCGTCCATAGATACAGAACAAAAAGACTAAACGACTGGGTCGCGTCCATAGATACAGAACAAAAAGACTAAACGACTGGGTCGGGTCCATAGATACAGAAGAACAAAAAAGACTAAACGACTGGGTCGCGTCCATAGATACAGAACAAAAAGACTAAATGACTGGGTCGCGTCCATAGATACAGAACAAAAAGACTAAATGACTGGGTCGCGTCCATAGATACAGAACAAAAAGACTAAATGACTGGGTCGCGTCCATAGATACAGAACAAAAAGACTAAACGACTGGGTCGCGTCCATAGATACAGAACAAAAAGACTAAACGACTGGGTCGCGTCCATAGATACAGAACAAAAAGACTAAACGACTGGGTCGCGTCCATAGATACAGAACAAAAAGACTGAACGACTGGGTCGCGTCCATAGATACAGAACAAAAGACTAAACGACTGGGTCGCGTCCATAGATACAGAACAAAAAGACTAAACGACTCGCGTCCATAGATACAGAACAAAAAGACTAAATGACTGGGTCGCGTCCATAGATACAGAACAAAAAGACTAAACGACTGGGTCGCGTCCATAGATACAGAACAAAAAGACTGAACGACTGGGTCGCGTCCATAGATACAGAACAAAAAGACTAAATGACTGGGTCGCGTCCATAGATACAGAACAAAAGACTGAACGACTGGGTCGCGTCCATAGATACAGAACAAAAAGACTAAACGACTGGGTCGCGTCCATAGATACAGAACAAAAAGACTAAACGACTGGGTCGCGTCCATAGATACAGAACAAAAAGACTAAATGACTGGGTCGCGTCCATAGATACAGAACAAAAAGACTAAATGACTGGGTCGGGTCCATAGATACAGAACAAAAAGACTAAACGACTGGGTCGCGTCCATAGATACAGAACAAAAAGACTAAATGACAGCGTCCATAGACAAGAACAAAAAGACTAAACGACTGGGTCGCGTCCATAGATACAGAACAAAAAGACTAAACGACTGGGTCGCGTCCATAGATACAGAACAAAAAGACTAAAATGACTGGGTCGCGTCCATAGATACAGAACAAAAAGACTAAACGACTGGGTCGCGTCCATAGATACAGAACAAAAGACTAAATGACTGGGTCGTCCATAGATACAGAACAAAAAGACTAAACGACTGGGTCGTCCATAGATACAGAACAAAAAGACTAAACGACTGGGTCGCGTCCATAGATACAGAACAAAAAGACTAAACGACTGGGTCGCGTCCATAGATACAGAACAAAAAGACTAAACGACTGGGTCGCGTCCATAGATACAGAACAAAAGACTAAATGACTGGGTCGCGTCCATAGATACAGAACAAAAAGACTAAACGACTGGGTCGCGTCCATAGATACAGAACAAAAAGACTAAATGACTGGGTCGCGTCCATAGATACAGAACAAAAAGACTAAATGACTGGGTCGGGTCCATAGATACAGAACAAAAAGACTAAACGACTGGGTCGCGTCCATAGATACAGAACAAAAAGACTAAACGACTGGGTCGCGTCCATAGATACAGAACAAAAAGACTAAACGACTGGGTCGCGTCCATAGATACAGAACAAAAGACTAAACGACTGGGTCGCGTCCATAGATACAGAACAAAAAAAAGACTAAATGACTGGGTCGCGTCCATAGATACAGAACAAAAAGACTAAATGACTAGGGGCCGTCCATAGATACAGAACAAAAGACTAAACGACTGGGTCGCGTCCATAGATACAGAACAAAAAGACTAAACGACTGGGTCGCGTCCATAGATACAGAACAAAAAGACTAAACGACTGGGTCGCGTCCATAGATACAGAACAAAAAGACTAAACGACTGGGTCGCGTCCATAGATACAGAACAAAAGACTAAATGACTGGGTCGCGTCCATAGATACAGAACAAAAAGACTAAATGACTGGGTCGCGTCCATAGATACAGAACAAAAAGACTAAATGACTGGGTCGCAAAAAGACTCCATAGATACAGAACAAAAAGACTAAACGACTGGTCCATAGATACAGAACAAAAAGACTAAAACGACTGGGTCGCGTCCATAGATACAGAACAAAAGACTAAACGACTGGGTCGCGTCCATAGATACAGAACAAAAAGACTAAATGACTGGGTCGCGTCCATAGATACAGAACAAAAAGACTGAAGAACAAAAGATACAGAAACTAAACGAAAAGATACAGAACAAAAGACTAAACGACTGGGTCGCGTCCATAGATACAGAACAAAAAGACTAAACGACTGGGTCGCGTCCATAGATACAGAACAAAAAGACTAAACGACTGGGTCGGTCCATAGATACAGAACAAAAAGACTGAACGACTGGGTCGCGTCCATAGATACAGAACAAAAAGACTAAATGACTGGGTCGCGTCCATAGATACAGAACAAAAAGACTAAATGACTGGGTCGGGTCCATAGATACAGAACAAAAAGACTAAATGACTGGGTCGCGTCCATAGATACAGAACAAAAAGACTAAACGACTGGGTCGCGTCCATAGATACAGAACAAAAAGACTAAACGACTGGGTCGCGTCCATAGATACAGAACAAAAGACTAAACGACTGGGTCGCGTCCATAGATACAGAACAAAAAGACTGAAACTGGGGATCCATAGATACAGAACAAAAAGACTAAATGACTGGGTCGCGTCCATAGATACAGAACAAAAAGACTAAACGACTGGGTCGCGTCCATAGATACAGAACAAAAAGACTAAACGACTGGGTCGCGTCCATAGATACAGAACAAAAAGACTAAACGACTGGGTCGCGTCCATAGATACAGAACAAAAAAGACTAAACGACTGGGTCGCGTCCATAGATACAGAACAAAAAGACTAAACGACTGGGTCCATAGATACAGAACAAAAAGCGTCCATAGATACAGAACAAAAAGACTAAATGACTGGGTCGGGTCCATAGATACAGAACAAAAAGACTAAATGACTGGGTCGGTCCATAGATACAGAACAAAAAGACTAAACGACTGGGTCGCGTCCATAGATACAGAACAAAAAGACTAAACGACTGGGTCGCGTCCATAGATACAGAACAAAAAGACTGAACGACTGGGTCGGGTCCATAGATACAGAACAAAAAGACTGAACGACTGGGTCGCGTCCATAGATACAGAACAAAAAGACTAAAACGACTGGGTCGCGTCCATAGATACAGAACAAAAAGACTAAAGACTGGGTCGTCCATAGATACAGAACAAAAAGACTAAATGACTGGGTCGGGTCCATAGATACAGAACAAAAAGACTGAACGACTGGTCGCGTCCATAGATACAGAACAAAAAGACTAAATGACTGGGTCGGGTCCATAGATACAGAACAAAAAAGACTAAATGACTGGGTCGCGTCCATAGATACAGAACAAAAGACTGGGATACAGAACAAAAAGACTAAATGACTGGGTCGCGTCCATAGATACAGAACAAAAAGACTAAACGACTGGGTCGCATCCATAGATACAGAACAAAAAGACTAAATGACTGGGTCGCGTCCATAGATACAGAACAAAAAGACTAAATGAGTCCATAGATACAGAACAAAAAGACTAAATGACTGGGTCGCGTCCATAGATACAGAACAAAAAGACTAAACGACTGGGTCGCGTCCATAGATACAGAACAAAAAGACTAAACGACTGGGTCGCGTCCATAGATACAGAACAAAAAGACTAAATGACTGGGTCGCGTCCATAGATACAGAACAAAAATACTAAATGACTGGGTCGCGTCCATAGATACAGAACAAAAAGACTAAATGACTGGGTCGCGTCCATAGATACAGAACAAAAAGACTAAATGACTGGGTCGCGTCCATAGATACAGAACAAAAAGACTAAACGACTGGGTCGTCCATAGATACAGAACAAAAAAGACCATAGATACAGAACAAAAAGACTAAACGACTGGGTCGCGTCCATAGATACAGAACAAAAGACTAAACGACTGGGTCGCGTCCATAGATACAGAACAAAAAGACTAAATGACTGGGTCGCGTCCATAGATACAGAACAAAAAGACTGAACGACTGGGTCGCGTCCATAGATACAGAACAAAAAGACTAAACGACTGGGTCGCGTCCATAGATACAGAACAAAAAGACTAAACGACTGGGTCGCGTCCATAGATACAGAACAAAAGACTAAATGACTGGGTCGCGTCCATAGATACAGAACAAAAACTGGGTCGCGTCCATAGATACAGAACAAAAAGACTAAACGACTGGGTCGCGTCCATAGATACAGAACAAAAAAGACTAAATGACTGGGTCGGGTCCATAGATACAGAACAAAAAGACTAAATGACTGGGTCGCGTCCATAGATACAGAACAAAAAGACTAAACGACTGGGTCGCGTCCATAGATACAGAACAAAAAGACTAAAACTGGGTCGCGTCCATAGATACAGAACAAAAAGACTAAACGACTGGGTCGCGTCCATAGATACAGAACAAAAAGACTGAACGACTGGGTCGCGTCCATAGATACAGAACAAAAAGACTAAATGACTGGGTCTAAATGACTGGGTGGCGTCCATAGATACAGAACAAAAAGACTAAACGACTGGGTCGCGTCCATAGATACAGAACAAAAAGACTAAATGACTGGGTCGCGTCCATAGATACAGAACAAAAAGACTAAACGACTGGGTCGCGTCCATAGATACAGAACAAAAAGACTAAACGACTGGGTCGCGTCCATAGATACAGAACAAAAGACTAAACGACTGGGTCGCGTCCATAGATACAGAACAAAAAGACTAAATGACTGGGTCGGGTCCATAGATACAGAACAAAAAGACTAAACGACTGGGTCGCGTCCATAGATACAGAACAAAAGACTGAACGACTGGGTCGCGTCCATAGATACAGAACAAAAAGACTAAACGACTGGGTCGCGTCCATAGATACAGATACAGAACAAAAAGACTGAACGACTGGGTCGCGTCCATAGATACAGAACAAAAAGACTGAACGAGGTCGCGTCCATAGATACAGAACAAAAAGACTAAACGACTGGGTCGCGTCCATAGATACAGAACAAAAAGAAAACGACTGGGTCGCGTCCATAGATACAGAACAAAAGACTGAACGACTGGGTCGCGTCCATAGATACAGAACAAAAAAGACTAAACGACTGGGTCGCGTCCATAGATACAGAACAAAAAAGACTAAACGACTGGGTCGCGTCCATAGATACAGAACAAAAAGACTAAACGACTGGGTCGCGTCCATAGATACAGAACAAAAAGACTAAACGACTGGGTCGCGTCCATAGATACAGAACAAAAAGACTAAATGACTGGGTCGCGTCCATAGATACAGAACAAAAAGACTAAATGACTGGGTCGCGTCCATAGATACAGAACAAAAGACTAAACGACTGGGTCGCGTCCATAGATACAGAACAAAAAGACTAAATGACTGGGTCGCGTCCATAGATACAGAACAAAAAGACTAACGACTGGGTCGGGTCCATAGATACAGAACAAAAGACTAAAATGATACAGAACAAAAACTGGGTCGCGTCCATAGATACAGAACAAAAAGACTAAACGACTGGGTCGCGTCCATAGATACAGAACAAAAAGACTAAATGACTGGGTCGGGTCCATAGATACAGAACAAAAAGACTAAATGACTGGGTCGCGTCCATAGATACAGAACAAAAAAGACTAAACGACTGGGTCGCGTCCATAGATACAGAACAAAAAGACTAAAATGACTGGGTCGCGTCCATAGATACAGAACAAAAAGACTGAACGACTGGGTCGCATCCATAGATACAGAACAAAAAGACTAAATGACTGGGTCGCGTCCATAGATACAGAACAAAAAGACTAAATGACTGGGTCGCGTCCATAGATACAGAACAAAAAGACTAAATGACTGGGTCGCGTCCATAGATACAGAACAAAAAGACTAAACGACTGGGTCGCGTCCATAGATACAGAACAAAAGACTAAACGAGTCCATAGATACAGAACAAAAAGACTAAACGACTGGGTCGCGTCCATAGATACAGAACAAAAAGACTAAACGACTGGGTGCGTCCATAGATACAGAACAAAAAGACTAAATGACTGGGTCGGGTCCATAGATACAGAACAAAAAGACTAAATGACTGGGTCGGGTCCATAGATACAGAACAAAAAGAAAAGACATAGATACAGAACAAAAAGACTGGGTCGCGTCCATAGATACAGAACAAAAAGACTAAACGACTGGGTCGCGTCCATAGATACAGAACAAAAAGACTAAATGACTGGGTCGCGTCCATAGATACAGAACAAAAAGACTAAATGACTGGGTCGGCGTCCATAGATACAGAACAAAAAGACTGAACGACTGGGTCGCGTCCATAGATACAGAACAAAAAGACTAAATGACTGGGTGGTCCATAGATACAGAACAAAAAAGACTGAACGACTGGGTCGCGATCCATAGATACAGAACAAAAAGACTAAACGACTGGGTCGCGTCCATAGATACAGAACAAAAAGACTAACGACTGGGTCGGGTCCATAGATACAGAACAAAAAAGACTAAATGACTGGGTCGCGTCCATAGATACAGAACAAAAAGACTAAACGACTGGGTCGTGTCCATAGATACAGAACAAAGACTAAACGACTGGGTCGGGTCCATAGATACAGAACAAAAAGACTAAACGACTGGGTCGCGTCCATAGATACAGAACAAAAAGACTAAACGACTGGGTCGCGTCCATAGATACAGAACAAAAAGACTAAATGACTGGGTCGGGTCCATAGATACAGAACAAAAGACTAAATGACATAGATACAGAACAAAAAGACTAAACGACTGGGTCGCGTCCATAGATACAGAACAAAAAGACTAAACGACTGGGTCGGTCCATAGATACAGAACAAAAAGACTAAACGACTGGGTCGGGTCCATAGATACAGAACAAAAAGACTGAACGACTGGGTCGACTGGTGTCGCGTCCATAGATACAGAACAAAAGACTAAACGACTGGGTCGCGTCCATAGATACAGAACAAAAAGACTAAACGACTGGGTCGCGTCCATAGATACAGAACAAAAGACTAAATGACTGGGTCGCGTCCATAGATACAGAACAAAAGACTAAATGACTGGGTCGCGTCCATAGATACAGAACAAAAAGACTAAATGACTGGCGTCCATAGATACAGAACAAAAAGACTAAACGACTGGGTCGCATCCATAGATACAGAACAAAAAGACTAAATGACTGGGTCGCGTCCATAGATACAGAACAAAAAGACTAAACGACTGGTCCATAGTCGCGTCCATAGATACAGAACAAAAAGACTAAATGACTGGGTCGCGTCCATAGATACAGAACAAAAAGACTAAATGACTGGGTCGCGTCCATAGATACAGAACAAAAAGACTAAATGACTGGGTCGCGTCCATAGATACAGAACAAAAGACTAAACGACTGGGTCGCGTCCATAGATACAGAACAAAAAGACTAAACGACTGGGTCGCGTCCATAGATACAGAACAAAAAAGACTGAACGACTGGGTCGCGTCCATAGATACAGAACAAAAGACTAAATGACTGGGTCGCGTCCATAGATACAGAACAAAAGACTGGAAAAAGACAGAACAAAAACTAAACGACTGGGTCGCGTCCATAGATACAGAACAAAAAAGACTAAACGACTGGGGTCCATAGATACAGAACAAAAGACTAAACGACTGGGTCGCGGCCCATAGATACAGAACAAAAAGACTAAATGACTGGGTCGGGTCCATAGATACAGAACAAAAGACTAAACGACTGGGTCGTCCATAGATACAGAACAAAAAGACTAAATGACTGGGTCGCGTCCATAGATACAGAACAAAAAGACTAAATGACTGGGTTGCGTCCATAGATACAGAACAAAAAGACTAAACGACTGGGTCGCGTCCATAGATACAGAACAAAAAGACTAAGCGACTGGGTCACTGGTCCATAGATACAGAACAAAAAGACTAAACGACTGGGTCGGGTCCATAGATACAGAACAAAAGAAGACTAAATGACTGGGTCGGGTC